>NC_067400.1:579210600-579325600 GCF_016432865.1 Antechinus flavipes
CTACAGCATAGACTAAAAGCTGTCCTGGAGGAGCTTATGCTATAGAAATGCTGCCTGAGACAGGCTTGCCACCTTTATTAAGTGGAATGGATGCATACAACACTGTCCTCCCACAGGCCTCTCATTTTCTCAGGAGGTTTAGGGAGCAATCATAACAAGTGACACAGTATAGACATTTTTAAAAGACAGAAGACACAGACTTACCCAAAAAAGATAAATGCATTCTGGAAAAAAACAGCAATTCCAGGGTACACTATTGGTTTTTCTGATTTAAAAAGAAAATAATTTACAATAAATTCCTAGTAGTTTAAATTCTTAATTATTTGTAAGTTCTGATATATTAGAAATGCCAAGTTTCTTGCAATCATGTGGCATGATCTGTTCTGGTTTTTCAGTTTAAATTCCCCCACATGCTTTCAGTAATTTATCTCCTAATTGGAATACTTATGAAAAGAAAGAGAAAATGACTCCATGAAAGTTCAGCTATCCCATCTGTCCTGCAGAGTAATTTCCAGTGTATCTGAATGGAATCCCATTTGATAAAGAGACAAGTGGGAGGACTGGTCAGTTCCCAGTCCGGGTTCAGTTTGGAACAGTAAAAGGGCCAGAAAAAATAGTGTCTTTAGGCTCTGGACCTGCTGCTCTCATCAGAGCACACTTTTATGTCTACAGTTATTTACAAACAAAACAAAACAAAACAAAACAAAACAAAAAACCAGTTATTTACACACAATACTTCCCGGCTTTTAAACTGTTTATGTGAATATTTGGACGTTTTCTAAGTTGAGGACATAAGGAGTAGGGTATAGAAAATGAAATATGCTGTTCAGAGCTCAGCATTTAAGGACTTCTTAATTTAAAATGAGATAAAAGGAATTTAAACAAATCCTGAGCTTAAACTCAATTGTAAAGATTTGAGTGTCAACAGGCATAGTGCCAGGCATCGTACAAGGTGCCTAGGATGCAAAGAAAAAAAAGAAAGAAACAGTTCCTAACCTCAAAAAGGGGAAATTGTTCTGGGAAAGCCCTGAGTTCAAATGCTGCCTTTGAGCCACGCTGACTATATGACCCTGGTTAGTCTTCACTTTAACACTTTACACTTTAGGAAGCTCCTAAATCATTGCTGACCTGCATGGATAGAGAAACCAGTGAAATCCCAAGTCCCATACCTATCTACCTTGGGGCAATATTGCTCGAGCCCACCTCCCCTCCTATTTTTTTTTTCCCATGGAAGAGGATATTAATAAATAACATCTTTGCCATTTCAGGCTTTTGGAAAAATAGAATTCTAGAGGTAATAATAGGAATACTGGGCTGAGATTTTGAACAGATCTGTGGCGTTTCCACATAAAAATCAAAGAGAAATTGAGCTGGGAAAGGGGAGAAAGAGATACACACATCTTTATTTTGTTTTGCTGAGACCTCCCTTTGGAGAAGAATCTTCATGAATGATTAGGGGGCATCCCTGGTATACAAAGGGATACATCAGGAGACCAAGAATGGATTTCAATTTGTGAGATTATCAGCAATTCAAAAGGAAGCTCAAACTGCTGTGTGTGTGTGTGTGTGTGTTGTGTGTGTGTGTGTGTGTGTGTGTGTGTGTGTGTGTGTGTGATGGGTGAAATTTTGCAGGGAGGCTGAGTGTGAGAAATTATAGAGGAGACAGGGAAGCAGGATCTGGGGGAAGGGGAAGATTTTTTGGTACTATGTGAGGACTGAAAATGATCCTATAGATAAAAGGGCTTAATTGTCTTTTCAAAACTTCACCTACAAACAAAACACCCCCAAAAGAATGCTGAAGCCCTAAAAGTTTAACGGCAATTTTTAAATTAAAACAAAACATAATAAAATATTAGTCTAGATACTGCTTCTAAATAAACCGGAATCTGTTTTCTTTTACCTTTAACGACATAACCTCCAAAGAGAATCCACATAGATGCAATCAGAGATCCAAAGGCCAACATAAATCCAATTAACAGCCATATTCGAGCACCTTTAAGAAAATTTGTAAACATATTAACTATATATTTTGTTTGTGATCTGATTACAAATTATGTACATTAGAAAAGAGAAAGAAGGGAAGAAATCCATCAGCTATTAGGTGCTATGAGGAAGTATTTAAAATGGCTGCAGAAACTATAAGAACCTGGAATTAGGATTTCAATTCCACAATTCTGTCAGCTGTCATTACTTACTTTCAAGGTCTGGATCTATCTTTACCAAACTCACCCCACCTCCATACTAACCTTGCTCATAAAATGTCAAGTATGAACAATGTTTCACAAAAAAATACTGGCTCATGCATTCTTTCAGGCTGGCCAATAGATAATTTCCTTTAAGAATTCAATGTGGGAAAATATAAATTTCTTTTGCAATGAAACTGTCTTTCAGACAGCCTTCCCTTCATCTTCTCCCATAATAAATCTGCATTCACTAAGGAGGGAATATATAAACCATCATCTTTCACTATTTTAGGGTAGTGAAATGAATTCAAATTGGGCAGTGCTGGCTGGCACTTAGGAATGCTGCATTATAATTTTAATAACAGATGAGGACAATCAACTTTTAAGTCACATTTATATAATATTTATGAATATTTGCTATACTTTATTACAAAGTGAAATAAATTGAATCATTTGACTAGCTAAAATGGATTCTGAAATAAATGAGTTTCTTGACTTAATTAGCTCAAGTGTTTAATAAAAGTAGTGCCCATGAGTAGCACAGCTCAGTAAGGCATAGCAGAAGTGATAGGTTATATATATTAATTCCTGGTTTCCTGCCCACAGTATAAAATCCTAGATGTGAGTTAAGCCATTATTTATGAAATCTAGGTTCAGACTGATTACTTCTAAGGTTCAGGCCCTACTTAGACCTGTGTCCTAAAATCCAGTATCCTTTTATTCATACAAGTAGATTTCAAATTCCTACATTACCAATTTCAACATATTAATTGTGATAGCAATTAACAAGAGGCAGTAGAAATGTGAGAATTGTAGGCTGAAATATGCCCCAGAGTGAAGAAAAATTTCCCCAAGTGTACAAATTTAAGAGTATTTTTAAGTGGACCTTTGTTTCCTATTTTCAACAGTCACTAAATAATTAGCCTTTGACATTCAGCAAAACCTTTCTTCTAAAGGTAATTTATGTGATTTAAAAAATTTCACTTCATCATCAAAAAGCTGTTGACCATCTTTATAAAAAAAGATCTATGAATGAATTCCTTGAGTTCAAAGATAGTGCTTTGTTTAAAGCTTAATGTAAAATATTAAATAAGACTGACAGTAATATTAATTTTGAGAAATTCAAAGGCAGAAACTATCTATTACGATTTAATTAAAAATAACATAGAATTTTGTGAGTTGAGACAAAAGAAAATTTGAGTTGACATGCACAGGAGGTTGGCTCACAACCTCCTAGAAGGAAGTACAGGAATTTTCCCTGACCCCAAATCTCTTTATTTCACTACAGCAGAGACAGAAAGGAGGGATTACATCCAGGGGCAGACCCTGACCCTGAACTGTGGCCTCCTGACCCCCCAACTTCTAAATCCTCTGAAAATATTTACCTAAACTCATTAATGACTCTTTTAAAATAAGCTTTGATTACATCTTCAGCCTGTGATGGCTAAGGAAGCTGCTGACTCTTCTTTCTAGTCCTGTAAGTCAAAGTTTCTTTATGGGTCTTTGTGAGTCATGACTCCATATCGGGTTCCATAATTGAATGTAGGGATTGCGAGAAATTTGGCAATAGTAAAAAGTATCTAATAATCCACCAAGATTTAATTATTTTTGTAAAAATAAACAAGCACATCCATCTTATTTATTTATCTTTAATGGCAAAATTACATATATGCCAAAGAATTGTTTTAAAATAAATTTCTTTATGATTTACTGTCAGTAAATATTTGATTCATATATTTATTTTCTATACTATATATCTGGGGTCCTCAGGCAAAAATGGGCTTGTGGTGAAAAAAGCTGGAGCAGCCCTGGTCCAAGTGTCTGTGTGGCTCTCAGAGCGCAGAGTCCTGTGTACTTGGTGCCCTCGATTCAGAAGCAGCTGTCTGTGCACACATCACAGCTTCCCTCCTATTTTGTACACTTTGGCAGGCCTTCGACATTACTCATCCCTCTACCTTCCCCTGAGCCTTGCAGGGTTTTGTTTTAATCCAAAAGGCTTTAAATAAATGCCAGATGACTGGCTGCTTACCTGTTTGACCCAAACACCCTTCACTGTAACTATCACCGTGAACTTGTCCGTTGGATACTGCATTAATCCTGAATAAAATAAAATAAAAAGATTGGAGGTTTAGAAAACAACAGTATTTGAAGCTGGAAGAAACCTGGGCAGACTGACTAGTCCAAAGCCTTGCAGGGTTGAGGAATACCTGCAACAGTGTCAGGGTTCAACGGCCTCTGGCCCCTGGATCCAGGCCTTCTGTTATACATTCTGCCTCTGCTAATGAATGCTGAAGAAGCAAGTGATCTCAAGTCTGGATTCTCGAGTCAGGCTCGAGAAGTTCAGCTCATTGGACCTGGATGCTACATTAGGCTGCCCCCTCACTTCTGTCAGTGATCTAGTCCTGGCTCTGTGACAAGCTGTGTAAGTACTCCAGGCACATGACTTAATGTAATAACTGCGCTGAGCCCATTTCCTCTGATGTCAGCCCAGGAGAGCTGGGAAAGCTGGTTTCTAAGGTCTGATCTAAGTCTTTGGATCCTGTAAGTTCTTCTGCATTGGAAAGCTAATCCATTATGGGTACAGCTGGACTCAAGGGTGTATTAGGAAGGTGAGACAAGGAGTAATTAATAGTGTTAACAAGTGAAACAGATTAAATGGTGACAGTAAAATATGCCATGGTTACCTACTAGAAAGGAGGCAGGTCATCAGAAACATGGCAGAATGGCCTAATGAAACCGTGAGGCCCAAGGCACGGGTATGCTTTCCTACATTCTTCTACTGAGCTACTAAGAACTAGTAAATCTTAGACTTACTAGCTATGTGACCAAGAGCAACTCTCAGACTCAAGTTTCTTCATCTTGTAACAGCACCTGATTCACAGGGTTGTTGTGAGGTTCAAATGAGGTAACAAATAAAGAATTATAAAAGCTAGCTGCTACTGTCATCATCATCATATAAAAAATATTTCTACAAAGAAATATTAAAACCTTTAACAAAAACATGATTTTTTTTCCCTAGAGTACACAAATGATTTCATCAATGTGCAAAGCTCTTGGTGAGATGACTGTGCTAGTAGAGCACTGCTCTGAAGCTTACAATCTTAGCCCTAAGTTTGAGGGCCCCTAAGAGATTAAGTGATGTTTCCAGGGTCACATGGCTAGTAAGTCTCACTAAGAAATAGCAGCTCCATAGTCAGTACATGTATAGGTGGGCTTTGGACCTAGTGTGAAGGTCTTGACTCTATCCCCTATGCCACAATGTTCCTCATAACCAAAACAAAACTCATAAATATGGAACTAGTGAAATTTCTCATTTAATAAAATATATTCCAACATGGTTTCAGTGTAGAATAACTGAAACAAAGTGTTAGGTACTAGAGATAATCTATTGGGCTTTCTAAAAAAAGTTATAACATTTGGATATTTTGCTCATTTTTTTAAAGGATGCTTAATTTTTTTTGATGGAATAATTACTATTAGTTGAGCAGTAAGCCCATTAGCCAAACAGATTCTAACTTGCCTTGGTCCTTTGAGTTGAAGGTACAACTAGATTTGTCTATAATCACATGGAAAAAAAATTATGATTTAAAATTTGGAATCAAGAGGTAAGTGGGTATGGGGACATTGGATATTTTTTTTGGTTAAAATTCAATCCAGAAGTCTTTAAAGAATGTTTGATAATCTAAATTCTGACAGTAGTATTAAGAGACTGATGCTTACATGAGGAAAGCAAGAGTTGCTATTACTCCACAGGCATGATAGGAGTGGTTAAAGTCTTGCATGGAGGGATACTCAACAGCTGCATCTATGATGATCCACCAACCTGTAAAAAACTATTAAAAACCAACATGTTATCTTGAGTGACCAATGAAGGCATTTTCAATTTGATAAGCTAAAAATAGAATACTTTATTTAAATATTTTAAAATTTTAGCCAAGAATGATACTGTATGCTCGTAATTCCTGCTACTGCATAAAGCTGGGGGATTGCTTGAGCTTCAGAGCTCTTAGTGACAGCATGATTAAAGCCAATCACATGTCCATAACAACTCTGGTATCAATTCAATTCAATAAACATTTATTAAGTGTCTATTATGCATCAGACACTATGTTAAATGCTGAAAACAAATGAGAAAAAGGAAGACAATTTTTGCTCTTAAGCAACCTATAAAGAATTATAAATGCCAGCTGCTACCGTCATCATCATCACACAAAAAATATTTCTATAAGGAGATTAAAACCTTTAACACACACATGCATTTTTTTCCCTAGAGTACACAAGTGATTTCATCAATGTACAAAGCTCTCGGGGAGGAGATGACCGTGCACAGTACAGATCTGGCACTGCTCTGAAGCTCACAATCTTAGCAAGTGTGAGGGCTCCTGAGAGACTAAGTGATGTGTCCAGGGTCACATGGCTAGTGAGTGTCATGAAGAAAGAGAAGCTCTACAGCCAATAATTGCAGAAGACAACTCACAAAAGGAAACTGGTGAGCAATGAAGGAGGATGGAATGGACACTGGGGGTTAGCCAGCATGGGGGCATTGTATTCCGCAAAGTTCAAAACAAATAGAACTACAGACAGAAAGAGAGTAGAAAAGTTATGTTCCTTCTATAAAAGAAAATTTTGGGGAGTTTAGTAAGCTCAGCTTCCAGTCCTCCAATCAGAGGGGAGAGGAAGCTTAGTATCCCCGGCTGAGTTATCTTCATCAACAAGGTCAACCCCCCCAAAAATGGTGACCAATAGGTTGCCTGAGGAGGAACAAATTGGACCAAATTAGAAAAGGAACTTTCTTACTGATCAACAACAGTTTGGGCCTAACAGTAGCTATTGTACTTCTAGTCCAAAGAAGATTTTTTTTTTGACTTAAGCTCTAAAAAAAACCCAACTCTCTAAATAATATTTTAAGTTTAATATAAAAAGCAATTTAGACAAGCTTGGAGGCCTGCTGTCTACTTTAATATAATATACACATTTCTAGTGAACTGAGAAATTTCTTAAATATTTCAGCTCAGTATGCTTCCTTACAGAGAAAGGGTTCTTTGATTTAACACTTAATGACAGTAAATTTTCAGTGCTAAAATGGACTTTCTTAATAGAAAGAATACTGGATTATAAATCATAATATATAATGTTCAAATTTGGGCCTCATGTGACTTGGCCAAGTCACTTAATATTCTGAGCCTCCATTTTCATATCTCTAAAAAAGAAGTATAATAAACCATCTAAAGAGTTTTAAGGGAAGTGACCATGATTGTTATGAATAAACCTATCTGAACAATTATTTTTCAGTGGCATAACAATAAAACTCTGAAGGTTACTGGAAATTTAGCAACAATCTGCTACAATTACAGTAACATGTAGAAGGGAAAGGAGTGAGGAACAACTCAACATACCACTGGCTTGATTGCTGCAGCCTTCAGGAAAAATTTTGAGCTGCCCAAATACAAGGCTGCAACAAAACATTCAAATTTGACTTACTGAATGTATGTTGGGTACACAGCAGTGTTGGGCCACTACAAGAGTCCCAGGTATAGATAGGACAGCCCCTGATTTTATGGAGCTCACATCGTCAGGGGATATGTTCAACATGGTCAACAATAACTTCAACACAAAATGGGACATGAAAAACAAAAATAAGATGCTGCACAAGTCTATGGAAGAAAGTTAATGTCTTTCTGAAGGATCTCAGACTTCACCAAGGAGGGGGCTTTGAAAAGGGCTGGGGAGGGGTGGGAAGAAGGGAGGAAAGAAGGAAAACTAGGGAAAAGGGGCAGCTGTGGGGCAGACACAGGATTTGGACCCAGAGCATTGAGTACCATCTAGAGCAGACACTTCTGTGATGGATGTTTTATGTTCTTATAATCCTTAAAGGGATATTAAAACAGGAGATATTTTTGGAAGAGAAAATTCTTATATGGCAATACCTGAATTGACATACTTTATGTCCGAGGAACAAGACTAAGTGCTGTACAGAACAGCCCCTTTCTATTCTTTCAAACAATCCTGCCAATCTTGGGAAGTCAGTCTAGTGGGCAGTGTGAGGAGGATCAAGCTGATTGGGGGGGCTGGGCTCGCCTTCTGTCCTCCCCAGCATAAAGGAACACGGGTCTGCCAAGTGCCGCACCCCCAAAGCTCTAACAAGTCAATGATGCATTTGGGCAAACCTTGAAGGTTATCAGAGAGTGGCCTTGAAAGCAAAAACCATATTAATAGTCCAACAGGGAAGGAGCCAAGTAGAAGAAAAAATTGATGTTCCAGAGAATGGACATAACTAATCAAAAAAGATGGTTCCCCAGTCAGAGTGTTCACTCATTTCATCTTTGAACAAATGTATTTTCTATTCCAATCTCCTCTTGTATACCTCTTGTTCCTTTCTTTTTGTAGAATAGTATTTCTGACCTTTCTCCTTTTATTCTTAGACCCTAAAGGGATTTGGGAGCAAATCTCAGTCTACTCTAATGGCTACATATGGTCAGCTGCTCCTTTATACAAACAATCAGGAACTGCCACATCTACCTAGGACTCATATGGCTACATGGAGTGCATTCGCTTCTGGTGTGCAGACAAGTGGCCTGCGGGTCAGAGACCTGGGCACCTGTCCTAGCTGCACCAATTACTTGCTATGTAACATGGGTAAGTCACTCCCCTTCTCTACATGTTAGCTTCCTCATCTCTAAAATGGGGAGGTAGGACCAGATCTTTAAAGGTTCTTTCTAACATGCCATGTTTTGAAGAAACATTTTTGGCTTCTATCATTCACATTAATTCTAATTATAGATCTAAATATAGTTCTAACATAACTAACTATAGTTCTAACATAAAAACAACCAGGAAACACATAAATAGTAAGACATATTGTATCATGTTCCAAAATTTAACACCACACATAACATCAGTATCACCAATACTTCAGGAGGCAATCATAGGGATTAACTGTACTTTGAAGGACCAGTGACTCCACTGGTGAAGGAAGTTCTGCCGCCAGCAAGGGAGCCCATCTCCTGGAGATGTGGTTCTCTTCTGAGGCAAGAGCTGGGCTGGCTCTTGGTCCATCTCCAAGCTTTGTCAAAAAGCTCATCAGCTTCGCAGGGCCAGAGAACCACGGCTCACACTCTACTAGCAAAGCCTTTGAAAACCTAGGGTTGCTACCATGACATAATGAAGCAGTGAATGAAACAGGAGTTTATTAATTGAAAGACACCAACCCCCCGTGACTTCAGTGTGGAAACTTCCTCCACTGATATAGGTCACAACTCCTAAAACTATAGAGAATTACCTGAGACTCCAGGACGTTAAAGGACAGGCTATTCATTAAACACTCCCTATTCTAAGGTGGCTCAGAGAGCTGGCCCAGACCTCAGGCTCATCTCTAGCCTAATCTTATCTTACAGATGGTTTCAGTTATGATAATGTGTTCAGTTCAAGCATACATCAAACACTTAATTTTGATGAATTTGACTCTAGACACTATCAAGTATAAACAACAGTGGTAGAGTTGTAAAATGATCCAACCATTCTGAAGAACACGCTGGAGCCATGCCCAAAGAGCTACAAAACTGTGCAGACCCTTTGACCCAGCAGTGCCATTACAGGATCTGAATGCCAAGGAAATCATAAAGGAGGGAAAAGAATCCACATGTGCAAAAATATCTGTGGCAACTCTTTTTGTGGTGGGCAAAGAACTGGAAAACAAGGAAATGTCCATGGGGAATGGCTCAACAAGTTGTAGTATATGAAAATAATGGGATATTATTGTTGTATAAAAAATGAACAAGAAGCTGATTTTAGAAAGGCCTGGAGAGATTTACATGAACTGATGCTGAGTAAAACAAGCAGAACCAGGACAATATTTACACAATAACAGCAAAAATGTGCAATGATCAACTATGAAAGACTTGGTTCTTCTGAGTGGTTCAGTGATCCAAAGCAATTTCAATAGACTTTGGACAGAAAATGGCATCTGCATTCAGAAAAAAAAACTATAGAGATTGGATGTAAATCAACACATGCTATGTTCACTTATTTTTTTTCTCTCTCTCTAGTGGTTTTCCCCTTTTGTTCTGATTTTTCTTTCCCAACATGATTAATAAAGAAATGCATATTTAAAAAGTTAATCTACAAGTATAATGAGAAAAAAAAAAAAGAAATTCTAAGAAGTATAAACAAAGAGAAAAGGAAGAACACTTGGTTTTAAGGACAGAGAGAGATCAATACACACATTCTCAAAATTCCACAAGCTTGGGATCCCATGAAGCTTCTTCTATTATCTAAGTAGAAAGTTCCCCATAAAAACATTTAAATTAAACTGTTACAAAGCAGAATTTTCAGGAATCTGTAGCTAGATGTTTTTCTACTACACATTTACACATTTTTTTACGTAGTCACTAACTATTCAACTTTGATGGTTCACCTTACCACAGAGGTGATCAGAACTCTTGAAGACTTGCCCTCAGAGGACAAGAGCTTGTCAATTCTAGCAATATGCATATGGCCTCAGAAACAGCAGCTATCTGTTTACAAGGGTCAACTTAGTCAAGCACAGAGAGCTTTATCACCAGGATGGCAATCTGTTGGTGATTTTTTCCCTTTGGTAACTCATGAAGACTATATACCAAGGCATGGAGGAATTATGACTGAAACCAGTGAAGGGAAAACCCACACCATCATCTTGAAGAATGCACATAGACACACATGTGTACATATATAAATAAAGCAATGTATACAAAATTTATAAATATACTTCATTTAGCTATGTACTACAGTCAATAAAAAAAAAAAAATAGACTTTAGAATTAGCCCTTTTTGAGTTAGTTCCAGGGATTGTTCTCTCAGATTAATCACAATTTGATAACAGCTCAGAAATAAAAAGCACTTCAGACTGAAATTCATCATTCTCATTTGTCAGATTTCAGATATATCCATAGTTAGTGCTGCTATACAGTAGTAATTTTTCATTGATTACTGTAATTACAGTTTCATTTTTGGTATTTTCAGCTCACCATCGGTAATAATTCTACTTCAGAGATAAAAATATAAAATTATGAGTGCAGTATTTATTTTGCAGTGCCAGTAAGTTTTACTTGTACCATTTCTTTGGGAAATTTAGGCTGATTCTCTTCATTAATTACATAAATTTAGTGAACAGATTACAGAATTTCTAAACTTAGTTTTTTGAAGGGAGGCAACACAGTATATTGCAAAGTATACTGGACTGGGAGTTGGGAGACCTGGGTTTATGGTTCCTGATCTGCTGCTAACAATCCAGTCCAACTGGACAGGCAATCATTTACTAAGCATTTCTTATACCTATCAAAGAATACTAAAACAAAATGGAACCTACCCATAACTATCCTACCAGAAGCTTGCAGATATCTGCTGGGGTACTGGGAAATATGACATCTAAGTCCCTTTTCCTCTTTGAATCCTGGTTTCCTTATATAAAATAAGAAAGGCATCCTTCCTATTTTGCCATTTCAAGATGTCAAACTTTGCTACTCTTTAAAACAAACATACAGAGCACAGCACACCAACAAAATGCTAGCAGAATGAGACCCATGCCCTAAGGGATATGCAATACAAATAAGTATTCTGTCCTGTAAATTCCCTCTGAAACTCTATAATGAGCTCTCTAAGGCATTAAGGCTGAGAAAGTGAAGTCACCCAGCTCCAGGTGACACAGTCTTGTTTCTTAGAAGGCATAGTTTCTTTCATTTCTTTATAGTCATTTGCTCAAAAGCTACATGCACAATAATCATGAAGAGTCTTACACTATATTCAACAAGTAAGTCCATATTGAATATGTGGCATATCATATCACAAACTCTGAGAAAAGTAACCCTTCTTGGGAATTAAAAGTACTCTGGTAAAAATTTTAAAACTTAAGGTTTTTTTGGTTATTATTTTTTTTAAATTTCACCTTTTGATCTGATTTTTCTTGTGCAGCATGACAAATATGGAAATATGTTTAGACAAATGGAAAAATATCAAGTGCTCTTGGATAGGTCGAGTAAATATAGTAAAGATGACAATACTAAATTAATCTATTTATTTAGTGCTATATCAAAACTCCCAAGAAACTATTTTACTGACCTAGAAAAATTAACAACAAAATTCATCTGGAAGAATAAAAGGTCAAGACTTTCTAGAGAACTAATGAAAAAAATTCAAATGAAGGTGGCCTAGCTGTAAAACTATACAGAGCTAAACTATATTATAAAGCAGCAATCACCAAAACCATTTGGTATTGGCTAAGAAATAGACTATTTGATGAGTGAAATAGGACAAAACAGTCAATGAGTATAGTAACCTAGTGTTTGACAAAGCCAAAGATGCCAGCTTTTGGGATAAGAATTCACTATTTGACAAAAACTGCTGGGAAAAGTGGAAACTAGTATGGTACGAACTAGGCATTGACCCACACTTAACACCGTACACCAAGATAAGGTCAAAATGGGTTCATGATCTAGGCATAAAGAATGAAATTATAAATAAATTATAAGAACATAGGATAGTTTACCTCTCAGACCTGTGACCAAAGAAGAATAAAAATCATTACTGATCACAAAATAGACAATTTTGATTATATTAAGTTAAAAGATTTCTATACAAACAAAACTAATGCAGACAAGATTAGAAGGGAAGCAATAAATTGAGAAAATTATTTTACATTCAAAGGTTCTGATAAAGGCCTTATTTCTAAAATACAAAGAGAATTAATTCAAATTTATAAGAATTCAAGCCATTCTCCAATTGATAGGTGGTCAAAGGATATAAACAATTTTTAGATGAAGAAATTGAAACTATTTTTAGTCATATGAAAAGTTGTTCCAAATCATTATTGATCAGAGAAATGAAAATTAAGGCAACTTTGAGGTACCACACCTCTCAGATTGGCTAAGATGACAGGAAAAGATAATGACAAATGTTGGAGAGGATGTGGGAAAACTGGGACACTGATACATTGTTGGTGGAATTGTGAATGGATCCAATCATTCTGGAGAGCAATTTGGAACTATGCTCAAAAAGTTATCAATCTGTGCATACCCTTTCACCTAGCAGTGTTTCTACTGGGCCTATATTGCAGCGAGATCTTAAAGGAAGGAAAGAGACCTGTACATGCAAAAATGTTTGTAGCAGTCCTCTTTGTAGTGACAAGAAACTGTAAACTGAGTGGATGCCCATCAATTGGAGAATGGCTGAATAAATTATGGTATCTGAATGTTATGGAATATTATTGTTCTGTAAGAAATTCTCAGTAGGATGATTTCAGAAAGGCCTGGAGAAACTTACATGAACTGATGCTGAGTGAAATAAGCAGAACCAGGAGATCATTATACATGGCAATAAGAAAGATTATACAATGATCAATTCTGATGGACATGACTCTCTTCAACAATAAGATGATTCAGGCCAATTCTACTTGTTCAGTGATGAAGAGAATGGCTCTGCACCCAGAGAGAGGACTGTGGGAACTGAGTGTGGACCAAACGTAGCATTTTCACTCTTTTTGTTGTTGTTTGCTTTGAATTTTGTTTTCTCAGTTTTTTTTTTTCCTTCTTGATTCGATTTTTCTTGTGCAGCAAGATAACTGTATAACTATGTAGACATATATTGGCTTTAACATATATTATAACATTTAATATGTATTGGACTGTCATCTAGGGAAGGTAATGGGGGAAGGAGGGGAAAATTTGGAACAGAAAGTTTTGCAAGGATCAATGTTGAAAAATTACCCATGCATATGTTTCATAAGTAAAAAGCTTTATTAAAATAAATAAATAAAAACTAAACAAAATATGTTTAGAAGAATTGTATATGTTTAACTTCTATTGGATTACTTGGTGCCTATATGAGGGAGTAGGAAGGAGTGAGGGAGGGAGGGAGGGAAAAAATTTGCAACACAAAGTTTTGTAAACATCTTTGCACATATTTGGTAAAATTAAAATGGAAAAAAATTTAAAACTAAACACTAAAAAGAAAAACCAAACAAACTTGTTTTTTAATGTTTTTATTGATGTTTTCTTTTTTACAACACCATTGTCATTTCCAGTATCTGCCACTTGAAAACTTCCAAAGTATCACCCCATATGACAAATAAGTAATTCTTTAAAAAAAAAAAACAACACAACTAATTAACACATTTTTAAAAAAATCCAAAAAATATGCAATTTATAACCTGCGGACCTGCCACCTCCATGGAGAGGTAGACTAGAAGTGTCTCCTCCTATTTCTTTACTCAACTCAAGCTTTACTGTGAAAATTGTTACATTCATTTCAGATTTTTTTTGGTGTGTCATTGTTCTTTCCATTTATGTTGTAATCTGTAAGTTTTTTACTTGGTTCTACTTATTTCAATCTACATCAGTTCAGTAAATCCTTCTAGGCCTTCTCTATATTCATCAGATGCCATTTCTTTTTTTTTTTTTCTTATTATAACTTTTTATTTACAAAACATATATGCATGGGTAATTTTCAACACTGACCTTTGCAAAACCTTCTGTTCCAACTTTTCCCCTCCTTCCCCCACCATCTCCCCTAGATGGCAGGTAGACCAATACATGTTAAATATATTAAAGTATATGTTAAATACGATATATGTATACAAATTCATACAGTTATCTTGCTGCACAAGAAAAATCAGACCTAGAAAGAAGGTAAAAAAAAAAAAAAAAACCCAAGAAGGAAGATAAAAATGCAAGCAAATGATAACAGAAAGAGTTGAAATGCTATGTTGTGGTCCATACTCATTTCCCATAGTTCTTTCGCTGGGTGTAGCTGGTTCTCTTCATTACTGAATAATTGGAACTAATTTGGAACATCTCATTGTTGAAGAGAGCCATTTCCATCAGAATTGATCATCATATAGTATCGTTGTTGAAGTGTATAATGATCTCCTGGTTCTGTTCATTTCACTTAGCATCAGTTCATGTAAGTCTCTCCAGGCCTCTCTGAAAATCAAATGCCATTTCTTAAAGTATACTACTATTCTATTACATTCACATACTATTAATTTGTTAAGCTATTTCCCAAAAGATGAGTATCTACTTCATTTCCAATTCTTATCCATGACAAAAAAAAATGAAGTTATGATTATTTTGGTGTATATAAGGATTTTCTTTTCATCCATGATTTCCTTGGGTTAGTACAAGCAAAACTTAAGTTAACCAAAGAGAGTAAATATGAATTCCCTGGAGGTGGGAATGACAGGCTCTTTATCTTCCCTATATAAAGGTGATACAAAAATATACATAGCAATAATTTTTTGAGGTTAGTAAATTATACTATTGCTGGTATTGCAAAATAGAGATTTAACAAAAGCAAAGATAATTTTGGCAATTTAAGTCACATGAAGAGAATAAAAAATGGAGGCAATCACAGCCATATACATACCAGAAGTCCAGCTACAATAGATGCAATAGTATTACGCTTTTCTCCCCAGTCAATACACTCTGAACATCGAAGGCTTTCCAGAAATCCAGACATTTTTCAAGTTTCTAGAAAAAAACTGAACAAGGCATTCAATCATTTAAACTATATTTATATTTATATGTTCTTAGCGAAAAAGTGACAATTCATGGCAAATGTATATAATGTATTATGAAGAAATTAGGTGCAAAATTATGAATGCTTTTAGCTCTACTTATCCCACAACAGAGAATATCTGCAGTGTTTTGGCCTTCACTAAAGGCCTACTCCTATGTCTCATTGTGTTATGGAAGTAGCCCTGGACTCTTTCAAAATTATGCCCATGCATTACAAATTTTGGGAGATTTTATTAAGCTGAAAAAACCTGCAACTCATTATTAATGATGGACAGTTCCTGTTATAAGAGGACTAACCTAGTGAGAGATGGAGAAGTTCATCATGAATAGCATGGCTATGAAATAATGATTTAGACACAATAACTCATGAAACAAAGAACAATTTAAAAAATTCTCTGCAGTCCTATATAACTTCCTTCTCCTGTTGCAGGGGCAGAATAGCGAAAAAGGGGCAAGAAGTAAAAAAGATCACACCTTTCACACCACCAATAAACACAGGTTTAATTTAATAAAGCAATGACTAATGAGTTGACATGCTACCAGAATATAAAAGAATACAGCAGAAGCTAAACTTCTATATTAACATCTTCACTAGAAAACAAAGCAGAAAACATAAGGAAGTTTAATTCAAGTCTTGTCTCATGGATTTTCCTTGGAGAGGCAAATAAAAAGAGTTGGCTGTTTCTATCTAGGGGAATCAAAAACTGCTTTTCCTGGGATACTTGGTCATCCTGTTTTACAATGTGCTTGATCTGTAGGCAAAAAAACCATGATGGGCAATAACTACAGCAGTGGCAGTAACATCTGACAGAGATGAAGAAATACACATATTGTACCAATTTGATAAAATCTCCCAAAGCAAAACATTGCTTAAAGTGACTGCAGAGAATTTCTAAAATTGTTCTTTGTTTCATGAGTTACTGTGTCTAAATCATTATTTCATAGCTTCATGATGAACTTCTCCATCTCTCACTAGGTTAGTCCTCTTATAATAGGAATTGTCCATCATTAATAATGAGTTGCAGGTTTTTTCAGCTTAATAGAATCTCCCAAAATTTGTAATGCATGGGCATAATTTTGAAAGAGTCCAGGGCTACTTCCATAACACAATGAGACATAGGAGTAGACCTTTAGTGAAGGCCAAAAAGTGTAAAGTGTAAAAATGGGTGGGAAAGTCCAAGGCAAAAAATTGGAAAATATGGTTCAGCACAAAGAAATGAAAGAGAATTACAGAATTTTAGGGTTCCTCGAGATCAATCCTTATCTGAACAAAAATATTATTTTGAATATAGTGGACAATTATTCATTCAGCTCTTACTAAGAGACTGTCATACTCCTACAAAAGGCAGCCTACTCCCCTTCAGAGAAATCTTCTCAAGAAATTTTCCTAACCTCAAACCTAAATTTGCTTCTCTGCTTCTACACATGTTCTGTTTTCTGAAGAAAAGAGAATTATGATAATGACAGCTGACAGTTATATAGCTCTGCAAAGTGTTTTTACAAATATTTTCTTAACCTTCCTTGCCAGGTAGGTGCTATTATCACCCTTATTTTACAGATGAGGAAACTTGAAGCATTTAAGAGTTTAAGTGACTTGTTCAGGGTCACACAGCTAGTAAGTATCTGAGACTGGATTTAATCCATCTCTTCCTGATTTTAGATCTGGTGAACTCTACCCACTCCTTTAAATACTTGGAAGAAAATTATTTATCATTTCCCTTAAGTATTTTTCTCCTGGCTAAACATTTATAATTTAACTGATTCTCATATGGCTTGAACTTAAGACCTTTAGTGAACAAGTAACTTTATTCTAGATACTGTCTGGTTTATCAATATGGGAGTTTTTCCAACAATGCATATACAATGCCTGACCCCTTTCTATTTTCTCTCCAAACTCTGACACCTAAGTTGAGCTAGAGTATTTCTCTCCGTTATGTCCCCTTTGGTCTATTCTTGAGGGTACCAGTGGAACAGACCAGCTATTATCCTTCTATCCTGCCATATGATCAGCCCAACTTCTCAATCATACAAATTCTTGGTATTCTTTGCCGTTCCATTTCCCTGTGTGAACCTCATCATGTTTTTCAGAAGGAGTGGTGTTCTTCTTCCAAGGCACCCCCAATACATTTTGGATAGAAAATTCCATCTGCATCCAGAAAAAGAACTATGGAGATTGAATGTAAATCCTAGGTTTACTTTTTTGTTTTTGTTTTTCTCTCCCATGGTTTTTTCCTTTTATTCTGATTTTTCTCTCCCAACATGATTCATAAAGCAATGTGTATTAAAAATAAATAATTTTTTAAAATGGATTTTTGATGTTATGGGAAACTTAGGTAAGGATGCACTACAATTTCCCAAAAGGAATTTAGCATATTTGCCTCCTCCTTTTACACTGGGAACCCAGCTCATTTTTCTTCTATACTTGTGTGCCCCAGATGTTAGTTATACTGGATAAGCTATGTCTAAATGGATATGTCCATTTAAACATATACTCAAGTCTGAGCAACAGACCTTCTATATCTACTTGGTCTTTCTGTATGGTTGGCCAAGCCATTACATATCTCTTGTGAGGCTTTGTGAGATCTTGGAGCTTGATGCAATTCAATACCATGTAATGAGCATTCTAGAGAAATTCAGAACAAGCTGATCAGTATCATTCCTGAAGTGTGCGCTGGGCATCAAGCCTCATGCTCCACATGTGGTCTGCCTCAGGCTGAGGGTAGTAGTACTATTACCTCCCAATTCTGGAAACAAGGCTCATCTGATTAGAAGCTAAGATTTCATCAGCTTTCATGGCTGCAATATCACAAAATTGACTTGTGTTCAATTTGTAGTCTAGAACACCTCCTCCCCCTCATCTTTTTATCTGAATAGCTATCTACTGAAGAATATCTCATTTTTGCGAAATTGATTTTTTAATCTAAATATAAGATTTTGCCTTAATCCCCATTAGGTTATATTTTATTAGGTCCAACTCCATGTTCTAACTTGCAATGATCTTTCTGAATCTTAGCACATCTGGTGTGTTAACAGCTATCTTTCCCAGTTTGCTATCAACTATAACTCAATAAACACGCAATATGAAATACTTATTATATAAAAGGTCTGGTCTATGTTAAGTGCTGATGACATAATATGTTCATAGATAAGTAAATATGGGATAAATACAAATAAATACAAAGTAACTGGGAGAAGAAGGATTAACAACTAGAGAATGACTTCTTGAAGTAGCCTTGAGAATTGAGATCTGAAACAAAAAGAACTTCTGAGAGGTGAAGGAGAGAAACCCAAGTAGGGGAAACAGCAAGCAGGAAAATTTGACTGAAATGCATAGGGCATAAGGTAGAATCAGCCTGGCAGAGCAGGCAGGATTTAGATTGTAAAAGGCTTTAAATGGCAAGAATTTGTCTTTTATCCCCTAGTTTTCTGAATGCGGGAGTGAGATCATAGCTATGTTTAAGCAATTGTATTGGAGTTGAGGGGGAAAGATTTCCTTGCATCTCACATAATGGAAGAAAGATTAAAGATGACACAAAACTACACAAAGTCATAATGCCCTACTGACTTAGTCAAACAAGCTATGAAAGACAAAAAAAGGAAAACACACTGATAGTGATTTCCCCAGAAGTTTAACTGAGGTAAAGTAATTGCCCTAACAAGGAGACTAAGAAACTCCAAAAATGCCTCAGATGTTTGAACTGTTTTGTCAAGCACATAAGAGACACAGCAGTTAAAGGCAATACTGATTAGAACAGAAATTTATCTGCAAAATGTTATTGAGGAAACTGGTGGCTGATCACAATGGTGGGTGATTACAATTGTATCACTTTATAAAATAAACAAGAGTGATGGAGGGGAAAACAAGGATGCAGACAGTGTGGTCAGATGACTCAACTAAGCCAGCTCATCCAAGAATTTCTGTAGATAAAAGCTCAAGAACAACAATAACAAAAAGGCAAAAAATGAAACAGATCTGATAAAGTTTTTATAATATTTTTATTACCAAAGAAAAAACTTCCTAATGATTAGACCTACCTCAAAGTACCACAACTATCTTAGGAAATAGTGGCTTCTTCTTCATAGGTGGTCTTCCAGCTAATGTGGGGTGACTACTTATCCCTACATGATATGATAGGGATCTATATGGTGAATATTAATAGACTTATGTAAGAGATTACTCAATGACGACATGCATGTAGGAAGTGGCCTAAAAAAAATCACATGGGAAATATATGATTGGAAAATCAAGCAGAGAGTTAGGGTTAGCAGAAGACAGCTTTGTTATTGTTATTGTACTGGTACTGAAAGAAAAATTAACAGATCTAGGAGAATGGCTTCAGGATACTAGATAGATTTTCTCCAGAGGATTTATGGGAGAATATGGCCAAGATAGAAAGTCACATATGGCTTGCAAATTGCAGAACTGGAAGCAGATAACCCACATCATTGAAATCACAGATGCTCAGAAATATTGGGGAAATGTTTGAACACTTCTAATTTTGAGAAACAAAAGATTCATTCATGTGTGTACATATGCCTCCAAGAGCCCTTCTAGCTCTAAATCAATGATCTTATATCTTTCATTTAAAGGATAGTTTTGATATAGTTATGAAACATGAAGGTGATTCTTGCCAGAACATTAAAACGTTTTAACTGCTGATTGGCTACTTACTGAAAGTTGATGGCCAGTATTCTAGAGCTATACAGCTGTTTGACTAGTTTTAAAATGACTTATAGCCTGTTCTAACACAAATATTGTAGAGTCAAAAGGAATTTAGATAATTTTAAGAATCAGAACATCAGATTATAAGATTTCCATATTGTCAAAAGCAGTGTCAATTATATGAGAGAGATAGACAGAAATAGAGACAGACACACAAAAGAGAAACTAAGCTTTTTCCTTTAATGGCAGGGCTAAAAGACAAGTAGATTAGGGGAAACAATGTAGTTTACTCTGATTCCAGCTAAGCATTTGACAGTATCTCATGCTAATCATGGGGACAAGATACAAAGACCCATGTGATAATCCAAAGAGTAGGGGTCGGTCAACAAGCATTTCATAATATCTTACCATGTACTTAGTGTTAGGAATAAGAAAAAAGCAAAAACAGTCTTTCTCAAGAAATCCTTAATGGTCCTCTGTCAGTTTGGAAGATTTCCAGTGGAATACTCCATGGATCTGATGTCACATTAAAAGCGATAATGTTGAGAATAAGAAGTGCCACTGCCAGGGTCAAAACACATCTGGACTCTGGGTCACACATTTTAGTTAAAGACTTAAACTGGAACAAGGATTCTCAACTTTTTTGTGTGTTCCGTACCCTTCTGGAAGTCTATTGAAACCTACTGACCTCCTCTTTGAATAGTGTTTTTAAATATATAAAATGAAACATATTGGATTATGAAGGAAAGCAATTATATTGAAATCTTACCAGCTACCAAAATATTAAAACAAGTTCATAGATCCTAGAAGAATTCTTGAGCTAGAAGATGTCCAGAGTAGAATAAGTAGGATGCTGAAGATTCTCAAATCCATGTCACATGAGGACTATTTGAAGGAACTGTGTGTGTTTGATCTGGGGAAGAGAAGCTTAAGGGGGACAAAAGAGTTGCTTTCAAGTTTTGCACCTATGGAAAATACATTTGTTCTCCTGGCCACAAAGGATAAGACAATGGAAAAAAGCAGAAATTGCAGAGAAAAAATCTTTTAGCTTCATGTAAGAAAAGATTCCCTAATAGAGTTAAAGCGGAAGGGCCTGTATTAGGAGGAAATGAGACCCTTGTCTTGACATTGTTGGAAGTCTTCCATCAATGGCTGGGCTGATGAGTCAGGTAAAATGCAGAAGCATTTCTGTTCAGCTATGGGTTTAACCTCTGAGGTTGCTTTCAACTCTAGAGATGGTGTTCCACATTTCAGGCAACTGAAGAAATTTTCTTTCAAAAAAGATTATTTTTAGCTATTATGTTCCTTCAAACCTTTTTCATTTTAACTATTATATTTCTTCAAATTTTCTCTATGAAATTAGATATTCTCTTGCACAGTGCTTTTCTTCTATGCTCAGTTCTATCTATTCCATTTTTAGTTTCCTTCTACTCACTCTACTTAACTGTCTATCATCATTCTTTGCTTCTTGTTTTCTTTACTCACTTCTAGAAATGGGGCATAGTGGACAATACACTGTACCTGGAGTTTGAAGATCTGAGTTGACTCTTGATGACTCAGACATGTAGTAGTTATGTGGCCTTGGGCAAGTCACTCAACCCATCTCAGCTTTGAGTTTTCTAATCTGTAAAATGGGGATAATAATAATAATAGTACCTACCTCCTAGACTTGTTATAAACAGCAAGTGAGATAATCTGTTAAAGCTATGATTACTATTAACTGTTGGAATCCTTACAAAGTGTTAAGTCATTAGAATTGATAGATACAATAATTATCTAATTTAGCATGATTCAGTATGATTGATCTGATCCTACAATGAGATGTTATGAGCCAGAACTTGAAACAAGGTGATAACTCAATGGAATTGATAAAAGCAATGCTTGTGTGCTTGGGTTTGCACCTTTGAGAGTTCACACATTAGCTCACACACATTAGTTCACAAGTTTGGAAGATTCACAAGTATTTACAAGTATGGGAGATACACAAAGTTAGCTTTGTAACTTTGTGAATTCACACTTCCCATAATCCCACTCTTGGAGGAGGAGTCAACCTTTGAGAGAGCATAAAAAGAGCTGAGGCAGTGAAGTCAGTTCAGTTTGGAAGATTGCCAACAGTCGGAATTGAGCTAGAAGCAGAAGCTGCTAAAGGTAAAAGATTAGCAAGGAGAGCTCTCAGAACCAAAGAAAGCTCAAGTGAGTTCAGTTCAGAAGATTGACAAACTAAAGACTGCAGTCAAGCAGAACGAAGGATTTGGAGGAGCAGAACCAAGATTGAGATTGAGAACTGGAGATTCAGAGAAAGCTCCAAGA
The DNA here is from genome assembly GCF_016432865.1 of Antechinus flavipes. Classification (NCBI taxonomy): domain Eukaryota; kingdom Metazoa; phylum Chordata; class Mammalia; order Dasyuromorphia; family Dasyuridae; genus Antechinus; species Antechinus flavipes. Next base: position 579,233,301 of record NC_067400.1, read on the forward strand.
GCTCTTGGAACCAAGGAGGGAGAGAGGCCTCTAAGAAACTAACCGGGCCCAAGGAAAGAGATAAGACTTGGAAGGAGAAAATAAACATTTGCATTTTATCAGCTGGCTACATTTGGGGTGATTATTAATCTGAACTGAAGCTAAGACTACGTCCAGAAAACCTCCCCAAGAAACCTGTTCCCAGAGAGAACCCTCATATATTATATAACAGAAGAAGAATACCACAATTAACCACTTTATTACTGTACTTATCTCTGACTTTAACAAGCTGGATTTCAACAGAGGCAAACACTGATAATGTGGGACCTACCAGACATGAGCCAGCAAGTTCTACTGGTCTCAGTACCAGCCATTCATGGGACACAATCTTAGCAGATGAAGAAAGGCAGCAACTTGCTAATCATACTGGACTAGCTGTTCTGGTTTTACTGGTGAGATTCCAGGTTTTCATATAGGAGGTTGAGCACCCAACAATTATGGCTATCCATGAAAAATGGTAAATTATGAAAATGTTTTTCATAGATTGAATGCTTCTCATGCATCCGATAGTGCTGGGTTCCCATTTTTATCATTTAGACATTTTTTCTTTTAAATAATGAAGTGCTTTCCTTATGATAACCCTTTGAAGGGCATTATTATTCCCATTTTAGAGATGGGTAAATTTGAGGCTGAGACTGACTCTCTAGTTACAAAACAGAAATGCTGGACCTAGTACTCAAATCCAGGTCTCCTGACTTAAAAGCTATAGCGTTCTTCCCACTATATCACCTTGCCTTTCCTCCTTAGTTTGAACAAGACTCTAAAAAAAAGCAAGATGGGCCCAAATGAGGGAGGAATCTCATATGAGTGATGCTCTGATTATGTTCCAAAGTGCTGTCACCATTCCTACTCCATTTTACTTTATAAATCCTAAACATGATTCAGCTAAGTTACAAATCAGTTCATAAGATTCTGGCTGTTTTGGATAGACACTATCCATCTAGACAATCCACTTGTGTACCTTTGTTCAGTCTTTTCCAAAAAGTACATACTCTTCTGAAAGTAAACACTATGCTTCCTTACAAAAAGATCTGGTCACTACTCTGCTCAAAGATCTCCAGTAACTCTTTACCACTAACCATATTTCTTTGTCTTTGCACCATACTTTTCCAGCCTTATCTCATAATAAAATTTTTTAAGTAATCTCCACCACAAGCAAATTCTCTGAATACCTCATGCTATTTTTCTTAAAAACAAAAAACAACCTTCCCAATTAATCTACTTTAATCCTATTCATCCTCTACCCAACTCCAATGCAATCCCTTTTCTTTACAATTGTCTCAAACCTATAGTCTAACATAGTATGTTACATATACATATATATAGTTATGCTCCAAAATACCAAAATTAAAAGTAAAAAGATCAACAGCTCTCTAGGAGGGAGAGAGGAAACCTGGAAGAATTTCTGTTGATTAAAAAAAAAAAAGAAATCGATAAAAAATAATTTTAAAAATTGTAAGGTTACTTTCACTAAAATCCTCATTCCACCTTTCATGTTGCCCTATAGATCAGTGACTCCCTCCCATCACTGCCTATGTATAACCAACTTTGAAATGTTATGTCTATTAAAAGAATCAGCACAGAGATCATTCCTTTCAAAAACTGGCCACAGCAATTCAAAAAACATTTACCAAAGCACGGGGAGGTTACATCCTTCAAGTGGCAATACCAAGAGTATTAAAACTGGGAATTTTTAAACTGAAAAAAAAAAAAAAAAAAAAAAAAAAAAGACTAGTTGAAGTCAGTCTTTACAAACTTGTCTTCATCTGTCTGCAAAGAGGGTGAGAGGTAGGAGGATGATACCGGGACTGGAATTCTAGGATTCGAACTGGACAAGATTTCAGAATCACTGTACAATTGGGGAAATTGAGGCAGCCCTTTGTTTAAAGTCACTGGACTCCTGTCTTCTAGCTCCAAACGCTTTGTAAAGTGTCCTGCCAGCTCCCCCACGGTGCCACTGTTCCCGCATCCATCTGGTGGCCGGAGCGAGAGTTGCCCAGCGCCACGGTGAGGGGTCCAGCCCTCTCCGCCCCTCGACGTTCTGTGCTTTCCCCGGTCCCTAGGAAGGGCGGTTTCCTTTCCGCCACTATCCTAATCCACCCCCCCCACACCCCGCCCCCGAGTCCAGGGTGGGGGGCGGCCGAGTCGGTTGCCCAGAGCCCGCCCAGGGGCGGGGCTCAGCAGGAAGGTCTTGGGGAATTCAGACCCAGGTCCTGAGAGGCGGGGCGGGGAGGCCCAGGACCGTCTCCTTTCTCCTCCGGAGCCCTAGGGCTCCACTAACGCCTACCCCCGAGGAGAGGAGGAGGGGTGGGGCGGTTGCCGGGTTCGGTCTGCAGTCGGGGAGACCCGCATTCGAATTTCGCCTCTGGCACTAGCAGATTAGTGAGTGCTGGCCAGCCTCAGTTTCCTCAACTGTTAGAAGAGGCTGACACCTCGGACACCTGCCTCTCGGGCTGTTGGGAGGCTCCGGAGGCGTCTCACCAACCCGGCCTTGCCCCGGCTCTTACCGGACCCCAGCCCTTGGCAGCGACGCAGACCTGGCGGCCGTCAATCCGACACTGGTCGGTCAGTCTCCGGACCTCCGCCTCAGCCTCAGCCTCACTACGATTCCTCCGCTCACAAGAGCATCCACTGCCCAGCCAGAGGAATCGAACAACTAAGGGCCCGGCCTTAAGCCCGGATGTGGGAGTAGGGAGACGCGCATGCGCTTGCCGGTGGAATGTCTGCGCTAGGCGGAGGTGGATTTGACAAGACTAGCTCCTCCCTCGTCCCGCCTGCGGCCGTTGCGCATGCGCGACCAGGAGAGTTTCTGGTACTTTCGGCGACTGCTGGGCGTTGGTACTTTCAGAAAGCGGAGACCTCGGTGGAGAGCGGAAGGTGAATCTCTAAGAGTTTCTCCTGTCGGAAAGAGGAAACGAAAGGGCTCCAGTTCTCTCACGCTTTTTTACGTGTCGGTTTTGTGTAAGTTCCTTTTGTTAGGCTGGATTCTCGGCTTCCTCAGACTGGAATGATGGAAATAGAGAGCGGATGGGGAGGGAGAGTAATCGCGCGGGTGTGCGCTGCCTGCCGGGGACGGCAGGGATTAAGAAGAAGGAGGGGGAGGATTGAAGGCTTGCATTTAGGGGTCTGTCGGAAGGGCCGGGAGCGGGGAGGAGCGTGCGCAGATTGGGGCGCGCTCTGGAATTGGCGATTGACAGTGGGTGGAGGCCAGGGAATCACCCAGGTTAGTCGAATGCGGCCCCTCGCGGCTTCCGGCTCGGATAGCGGGGGTCTCTAATGATCCCCTCTGCGGTAGGCCCGTCTCGGCCCGGAGCGCTTGTGCAACTTCCTCTTCCGGGAGGGCGGGGTGACGCTTCCGGTATCTGTCCTTGCAGGAGCGACAGGACCATGACGAGTTATGTAAACGATATGTGGCCCGGCTCTCCCCAGAGGAAGGACTCTCCGGCGAGCTCGAGCACGGGCCGCTCTAGCCGGATCTCGTCCAGGTCGCGCAGCTCGTCCTCTGCGAGTTCTCGGGCCGTCTCGAGCCATTCTTCGCGCTCGTCGGCCTCGCGCAGCCGCAGCCGGTCCCGGCGCCACCGCTCGCGCTCCCAGACCCGCCGGCGTCACCAGCGCAAGTACCGCCGCTACTCGCGCTCCTACTCCCGGAGCCGATCGAGGTCGCGCGGCCGACGGTACCGGGAGCGTCTGCCGCCGCGGGCCTACCGCCGGTACTACCGCTCACCGTCGCGAGGTAGATCCCGCAGCAGGTCCCGCTCCCGGGGACGCTCGCACTACCGCCGGCCTGCACTGGGCTCCCGGGGCCGTCGGTATTATGGCTTCGGGCGTACGATCTACCCCGAGTCGCACCCAAGCTGGCGCTCCCGCAGTCGTAGTCGCAGCCGCAGCCGCAGCTACACACCTCTGCGCCTCAGCGACAAAGGTGAGTTTGGGAGGGCGGCGCGAAGCCCCTGAAAGGTCCGTGAGGACCAGAGATGTCGTGGGTTTGGGAGAAGCAAGTTCGGTGCTTCGGGCAATGGCATGGTTTGCAGCCTTCGCTCGTTGCCTGTTAAAGTTTCCTTTTCTCTCTTCTGGGTTCTCTTTGTTTCCTTTCTCTTACTTTGTTTCTCTTTTCTCTTGGCTGGGTGACGGTATGAAACTAAATTCAGATCAACAAATGTGATTTTTAGAAAGGTTGCCTCTTCACACTCAAAAAAACAGAGTTTTTTGGGGTTTTTCTATGGCTCCTTCTACCCTGGTCCCCCCTTTTGCAAAGGAAATGAAAAACAAAATACTTTTGTGTCAGTAGGGAATTCTATATTCATAATTCATCTTTGGAATTGTTGTTCAAATCGATCCTGACTCTGCATGACCCCTTGTTTTGACAAAAGTTCGTATTTGTTTTTTTTTGTTTTGTTTTTTTTAAGTTTCCTGCAAAGATACTGCAATAGTTAGTTGGCCGAATCATTCTTAAATGTGTTCTCATTTTATAGATGAGAAATTTAGGTCAAATAAGTGTCTGAGGCTGTGTATGAACCCAGATCGACTTTGGAATAGAAGTGGTAAATTACAGAATATTGAGGCAGTGTTGAAAGTTATTTAATTTCCATGTGTATGAACTAAGGCTCTCAGATTTGGCCATGTCTATATAAACCGAACTATCTAGAATAAGAGAATTTGCCTAAATAGGAGATCCTTAATTTAAGTTTTTGTAAGTTCCATCTGTAGAATGTTGCTCAGAATGACTTATCATTTGACCACACCCCAAACTCTACTGTCAGCAGTAGTTCTTTTAAGGTTGCAGAGTGGCTAGGAACTTAAAAGTTTTTACCTTTCTTTACTTTATTGAATACATTACATTTTTAGGGCAGCAAAGTCAGCAGGGCACAGTCAAGAAAAATATTAATGGTCTAGAGACATTATCTAGAGATAATTGTGATTCTGGCTTAATTGTTGACAGCTGGGCAGAAGCCATCATTTTTGTATTAAATCAAATGGCCCCCTTGTTTTCTAACACACTGCAAAAATTCTTGAAAATAAGTGACTTGGGCTCAAATTTTGACCCTTCACATTTAAAGGGCAGGTCATTTAATACTTTTGCCATCTCTGTAAAATGGGGGTGGCTAGGATGGCTAATAACTAGCTGTGGGATGATTAGGTGTGGAAGTGGATAGGCTGTTGGAGACAAGAAGACTCATCTTCCTGAGTTCAATTCTGCCTCAGACACTTAGAAACTGCATGATCCTGGGCAAGTCCCTTGACCCTGTTGGCTTCATTTTGCTCATTTGTAAAAATGAGCTGGAAGAAGGAAATGACAAACTATTCCAGTATTTTTGCTAAGAAAATCCCAAGTTGGGAGGTCATAAAGAATCAAGATGCCACGGAACAGTGCCATCTATTAAAAGAGTAAACCTGAAGGAATGAGGAGAAAAAGGAAAATTTTTTAAGAAGTACGTTTGATTTTCTATATGATGATTTTTTTTTATGAAAAGTTAACATTTAGGTATTAATAATTATTTTGTTTTGTTTTCTGTTTTCCAGATAGGATGGAACTTTTAGAAATAGCAAAGGCTAATGCAGCCAAAGCTTTAGGAACAGCCAATATTGACTTGCCGGCTAGTCTCAAAACTGGTTTACTATCTAAAGATGCAAATTATGGAAAACAAATACAGAGTGATGCTACAAAACTTGAGGTAAGTATCATCTGGTGTTTATATTTCTTCACTTAAACAAAACTTCAGAAACAAACTACTTCCAGGATGAATTTGGAATATGCATAGTGACTTAATTTCAAAATGCCTTAGTTTACATTTCTTAGAAAATATGAACTCAGATTTATAGTTAACAGTGTTGATGGGAAAGTAGTGATCTTGTTTTGGGGGAAGTGCGCACTCCATGTGCTCTACATTTCAAGGAATGCTTATTGGACTTGACTCAAACACTCTAGTACCTCAAGCACGTCAATGCACTCTCAAAGTTGTATTTTTTTCCCCTTTAACACTTGATTTAGATTAATAAATACAAACTATTCATTAATTTTCATTTGCAACAAATTATGTTCCCACAAATTCTGTACTCCCAACATTCAGTACAGTTCACTTGCTTTATTTCTGTCTTATAGAAATCTTGAATGTGATCTCCAGACATTGATGAAGAGAATCTCTTGGTAATTGATACATGGGCTAAAGCTGCTGTGAGAGAGGTTTAAATTACTTGAAAGTTAACTTTCACAAATTGAAAATTTTAGTTTTGTGATAGTAGAATATCTGCATGCTAGAATTTGGACGGATGCAAACTTAGCTACTCATCAGAAACAATACCTAAACTTGCCTTTCAGAGATGATTGTAAAAGTACACTTTGTGGTTTGGGGAGGCATCTGTGTTATATAGATGTCCCTTTCATAATGTATGCAATATATTCCAGATGTTTGAGAGATAACAGAAGAAGAGGCCTGCATCACTTGCAGATAAGTTTATTGTCATTCTCCAGAGTTGTGCAGAATATATGCATTTGAATCAGTCAGATGCAATGTACTTTAATTTCCCATTACATAAATATCAAAACTTTACATTCCTTAGCTTTTATGATTAAGAAGATAGGGATAGTTTTGACTTAGATTTGGGGATCTTTTTAATGCAAACATTGGTCATTGTCTAATTATTTTATGTAAGTGAATAAGAGTGTTTACAGGCTGCTAATACTTAAGTTCTTTAACTCATATCTGATTTTTTAAAATAGATTTTTGTTCAAAATTTTAATATCTAAATAGGTTTATATAGTAAAGGTGTGAAATGCCATCCAGGTGAACTCATTTTCTTTAAGACAATGACCTGTTACAGCCAAAAGTGTTAAATATTTGGTGACTTAACTAGTTTTACTATTTTTAATGCAAAATTAACAGATGATAAAACTAAAACATTCATACTTCATTAATTTTTGGTGAAGAATGATAGAAAACAGTGAAATTAAGCATGAGGTTTTTACTTAACCTGGTATGGCGTTTTAGACGTCCACGTGAATTTGAATTTATAACTGAGATTTCATTGGATTTATCGTGATCCCTATATCTTAGTGAGGTGTAAGTAGAAAGAGCCCTTTGTTAATTTCCACAGATTGCCATATTTGAGTCTGACATTGAGTTAGTTTTTTATGTTGAGGACTCAACAGACCATTCTGTTGTTTGGGTCTGATCTTACTGACTAGATAAAACTTATATTGATGAATTCTTTTGTAGAATAATTATCAATTGCATGACTCAGTCTAAAAAAATTTTTTTTTTCTTATCCATGTTTCTAGCTGTCAGAAAGATGCAATGAAGATGTAATTAAAACCTCAAATGAAAGTTCTTCCCTGCAAAGAAACATACCTTTCCATTTTGGTGTAAGTATATAATGTATATGATTTTTGTTTTGGTTTCTTGAAGAGTATCATGGATAGTAGAAAGAATATTGGATTAAGAGCTGGAAAACTTAGGTTCATCATCTTGCTCTGTCATATAGGAACCAGTTTCCTATTCTCCTTAGCAATGTGACTTTGGAAATGTCAGTACCCCACTGTGGGTTGGTTTCCTTGTTTCTTGTTTTTTTCTAAATTGGAGTGTTTTTTTTCCAAATTATTTATCAAACAAATTTAACAGCCACTTTTCAAATGCAATATAAAAAATATTTAAAGTGAAATTTTACATAAGTGTCACCTTTAGAATTAGGCATTAATTTGTAGCTCATAAGAATTGATACTTCAAAGTTATTTTGTAGGGGAAAAATTTTCAGAATTTACTAGGATCTCCTTAAACATACTGAATTTTAAAGATTGACTTGGTACTTGATTTTCATTTTGCAGAACTCTGTAGCAAATCCAGTACTTCAGAAAACAACTAAAGAAACTGCAAGATTTCCTAAAGATGATGAGAAAAGCCAGAGTTCATATGGACAGTGGATTCCTATCAAGAAAGAGTAAAATAGTTTACTTTTAAGTTCTCCTAAAACAGCACTGTCTTTCAAATTTTAAGATGTCTAATTTCATCCTTTCCTCATGAATAGCAAAAGCTATATTTAGCTGTAAAAGACAGTTTGAAATGCTGGCATGAAAAGATTAAGTACTTTAATCTGTCTTAGATTTCTTTTCCAGATAAGTGAAATGAGCACAAAATGGACCAGAAATCACAGGTGGGATTTTTATTTGTGTGTGTAAATATTTGTAAATACTTTTGTGGTGTTAAATATAACCAGTGCTAACTCAGTTACTGTACAGCTACATGTTGATATTGTATATATTTTCATTTGTTAATAAAGTGTAATTTTTGTGGGGTTTTTTCCAGTCTCTGCCTCTTTTGTTGCCTCTTTACCATTGAAGTAATAATGAATGAGGGGGAGGGGAGTCTGCTTAAACAAATGTTTCCTCAAAATAATCATATTTGCTTGAGGTTTCCTGAACTCTTAAATATTTGATAAAACATTTTAGCCCCAAGGAATAATCAAACTTATAAAAGTAGAAATTGTTAGTACTTGCAGATCTGTCGTCTGGATCGACTTGAAGTTGGAGTTGCCTTGCTTTTTTCACAAATAATGCAGAGATTAAAAACATAGGCCTAGTCATTGAACATTAATTTGAAACAGCTTACATTTTAATTCATAGTGCCTTGTTTTACTTGCCAGGCATTTTGCCAATTGTGCAAATAATGATGAAGGGTATCATTTCTTGTATGCTTGAAGCTGTTTTGAGACTTGGCTGTTTACTTGAGTAATTCCCAAAGTGGTCACAGGATTCTGTGAAGGATTTATTTTTTTAGAGCAGAGATCTCTTAAGGCATGGAGCATATGTATACAGTCTTCTGGGCTTTTGTATACTTGTATATGCTTGTATAATGGCCCATTTACCTCTATAGCATTTGTGTCGCTTCTGTCAATCTCGCTGTCCTGTGAATGTGAAGTGAATCTGGATATATCCATGGAAAGAGTTGAAAGTTGTCACAAACTTCCTGATTCGTTTATTAAAAAAAACACTACTACTTGATATGAGGCATACAACCAGGGAAACAAGTCTATGCTGTGATTATAATGCAAATATAAAAAGCAGTGACATTTTGCCCTGTCCCTTTTCCCCCTCGATCATTTTGAGAATGAATTTTTCCCTTTGAGGTATGATAAATATCAAAGGCTTAATATTTTCATATTTAAATTTTACTGGTATCAATTTCAATATTGCCCTACTGTACAAATTGTAACTGCTGAATTTTATCCAAGAGGTGTGGCACTTGACAAGGTGAGGGTCCTGCTTTCCACAGTGGGATTTAATAAAATTTTTACATAGTAGGATATTGACAGCTCCTAAAAAGCTTTTTAAAATTCAAGGCAGGGGTTAGTAAAAAGTTAATTGTTGGGACCAAGTCGGGGCAAGCTCATGTTATGAAAACTGAAATGGAGTTCCTTCTGCTAATAACTAAGCACTTAATTTTAAATGCTTTTATTAGATCTTTTATGAGACTTTTCTTTCCAACTCAGTCTTGGTTGTGGCTTTTCCTCCTTTCAAAATGTTCAGTCACTTAAAGAGATTATTTTATTCCAGAAATAGGAATAATTCTTGTGTGTGCATATGGATATAAAGGATACATTAGGACCTTTACACTTAATCCTAATTCTGAGGTTAGCATGTTACTTTTTAACTACTTTTAACACATGTAGATTCCAACTATGAGGTTGGGAGAGGAGGGAAATTGAAACTTTAATAGTTATTTTCAAGGAAGCCAAAATGTAGCTTTAGGCAGCTAAATGATATAGATTAGAGTCAGGAAGACTTGGGTTCGAATTTTACTTTAGATGTAAGACCTTGGGCAAGTCACTTCCTCATTTGTAAAAGGAGCTGGAGAAGTGGCAAAATCCATTGTATCTTTGCTAAGAAAACCCCAAATGGAGTCATGAAAAGTCAAAACGACTAACCAACAACTTGGCTTATACCTCTGCCGACATAAATGATTTACCTAGAGTTCTTCCCAATGCATCCTACTTAGAAAGTGATTTTTATTTATCAACCTTAAAACTCCTATAATTGATACATTCACAAATAGGAAGTAGTAAACAAAACCCAGACAACATATTTAGCCTTAAGACATACTGAGGGCACAAATGAGTGCTCTGCCAAAATAACCTTTCTAGGTGTTGCAGCAAAGGCTGCACAGGAAGAGGTTCAGGTATTCGGCAGAAGAAGGAGATAGTCTCAAAATCTCATAATTCAAATTCTGATTCATTTAAGAACAGGAAAGAGGCAGCTGACGCCTCCATCCCTAATAACAACACAGAAGAAAATGACTGTGACATAGCACTTTATTTAGAAGTTTACAAAGCATTTTGAATACATTCTCATTTTAGCCTCACAACAATCCTGTGAGATAGGTAAGACTACTTCATTGTTCCCATTTTACACCTGGAAATACAGTCTCGTCTGTGGTGTCCCAGCCTGGTAACGATCAGAGATGGGAAAAGTTTCCTTACCAAGACTATTTTTCCTAAAATAGCCGTACTCTGAAGTATGAAAATACACAAACTTAAAAATGCATTTGAGTATTAGATATAAGAGTAGAAATCCTTTATTTGTACAGTTCAATGATGGCAGCAATTTACCCAAAGACTTAATTTACAACTAAATTCAACATTTCCTGAAGTTTAAACAGCTGTTCCTCTTTCCAAATTCTGTTTGATTTCAGCTGTATACTTTCCATAGAATCTCTCTGCTTTCTTGTTGAATTTGGCATTTCTTTCATTGATGTAGTCAATATCAGAGTCATCGTTATAAGGACGTCTCCGACTGTATTTTTCTCGTTTCTCAATTCTGAAAAACAAAGTATTAAAAATTAAGCTTTTTGGTCTTCTGGAAATGAGAATGACTAATAAAAGTAAAGAATATATTTAGAAAAACATAAGGAAATAACATGTTCCCATGTAGAAAGTTTTCTGAACCTTAAAAAAATGAAGAGTTAGGACTTAAAGTCCATAAAAATCTGACCTCTCCTCCTCTATCTTGTGACCCCCAAACCTGTTCTTCATTCTCACCATAACCTACAAACCCACCTCTCAGTTCCTTCCCAGGCTTAATTATCTACACTGACTACTTCCCTCCCCCAAGTTGAACTGCACCCTTCCCTGCCCCATTTTGCTTTCCCAAACCTCAGGTCTGAATCACTTCTATGTACTGTCTTTGCTTCTACTTATGTGCTAAAGCAAGCTGGAGAAAATCATGAAATTGTGCCCAATGCATCAACTTTGCATCATTTTAATTCCCTATCCCCTGCTGATAGTGGCCATTGTAAACCTTGTCATCTTTCCTCACACACCCCATACCATACCAGATGAAAATTGTGCTGCTTATTTCACTGACAAAACTCAAGCTTTTTATTGAGAGCTGCTTCCCCCTCCTCATCCACACAGTATCTTTTCTACCCTTCTCACTCAATTGTATGAACTTTAAGAACAGGTAGTTCTTTTTTTCTCCAGTCTTAGCACAGTGCCTAGCATATACTGACCGATTTAAAGGATTAGCTTCTCCAAACCCTATAACCCTCAAATTCTGATCCTAGTGTAGAGAGAAAAAAAAAAAAAACCCTATATTCAGCACTCTATTTTTTTCCTTTACTAGACATTAAACTCCCTAAAGGCAGAGCCCTCAATATCTGCACTTAACCCAAGAAGCCCTGGAATATATCTCATTTAGGTGAATTTTCATTCCCAATCCCTTCTGAGAACTTCTCAACAACTACTTATATGTATTAAATAAGCAATACACAGTTCAAATACATCAATATATCCACAATTCAGATATAGCCTCAATGTACTGTGATACTGGAAAGTAAAAATGGGAATGACAATTCAGAACTTACTCCTTCAATGACAATAGTTAAATCTAAACTTTTAATTTTAAAAAATACTGAAATCCAACTTCATAATACCTCATCTACTGCTGAAGTGTTCATAACACTTCACAGAAATGACAAGTACAAATTATTATATGGGAGACTAGTATATGACATGCAAAATCAAGAGATAAAAATTAAGCACGTTAAGTAAACTGCAGCAATTACAGGACAATGGTTTCATGGGAAGAAAAGGTACAGGAGGATTATGCTTTGCATCACTGGAATAAATAACTGCCTCTATGAGATCAGAAATGCTTTGATGTAACAAGTTAAGACACTGTAAGAAACTTTTGGGATTCTGCATGAGAACAGCTCAAACCCGAGGTTTGTGCTAGGTACTTACTGTTTGTCTAGATCTATAACCATCCTATCAATTTCTTCTGTAGAAGGTACATGTGTTCCATGAAGAAGACTATTGGATGTTGGGTAGAATTCTTCTCCACTGCAAGAAATCAAAATTATAACATTATGAACATATATTTTGTCACAAATGCTAAGTTATGGGAATAAAATGATTTAGTTTTAAACACTACTTAGTATTAAATAGAATTCCCAAGAATATTAAACTTTGAAAGGATTTTAGAGACCATCTTGCCCAACTTTCCCACAGTTCCCACTTCTGTTCCTCATTTTACATGTGAGAAAATGGGATGTATGACAAAAGTCACAAGATGGTGCGAGAATGGGGAACTAGAAGCCAGATCACAAAATCCTAGAATCCCAGTTTGAAGGCCCCTCTCTGAAGTCATCAAGTTCAATTCTTATCTAAAGCATCAACATCTTCTACAACTTCCCAAGTAAGTGGTCATGCAATCACCACTTGAACAATGGCTCAGACAGACAAATGATGTTTGGCTGGCAGGTAATCAGAGCAGATACTGTGAGATGTGGAGGAGAGAATTGAAGGCTTATCAGGCACTACATTAAACTACAAAACTTATCTCATTTGATCCTCAGAACAACATTAGGGGATAAGCATTATTATGAGGCAGAGAGTTAAGTGACTTGCCCAAGGTCACACAGCTAGTGTCTGAGGCTGGATGTGAATTCAGACCTCCAGTGCATCATCCTTCATGTCACTTGGGTGCAGAAGAACACAAGAGAAAGGGGCATGTTTCCACAGACACTAAGCTGCATAGATTGGCCAAAATCATCTCCAAAGGTTTAGATTCTAGCAGGGGCTGGATAACCACTTGTTAGTACACTGGAGAGGGGATTCCCCTTAGGACTAGAGCAGAGGTTCGAAACATGGCCAACAACAGTATATCTGCCTCTGGGATTAAGCAGAATAGCACCTGAATGATTTGATACTGTCCTCTCAGGATTAAAGAGTTGTTTATGCCAGGAGAGTATCTCTCACTCCAAAGGGTCCAGCATATCCTGTATCTTGCCTTGTAAATCAAATTGTTTTTGACAGCTAAAAGTACATTCTGACCAAAACAAAAAATTGAAACCTCCAGACTAGAAGGGAAGGAGGTCGTCACCTTATTATCTGGTGAGACATGTTATGAGAAACATTGTTTTCTTTGCTTTTGTGTTGGGGTAGATTTCCAAGAATAGATTGTACCTCCTGAGATCCAGCAGATGGGTTAAAGGGGGAAAAGGTAGGAGGGAGTTTGAGATTAAGGTCTACATAATCTGCTTTGCTGAACACAAACACACAGACACCCACACCCAATATCTCTCCCTCCATCCCCAATATCCTCTGTTGATGCTACCGTTGGTATTTTGGGAAGTGTCCTTTCTAATAAACTTTCCTTTTTACTACACTTATCCTGAAGCTCTGTAATTTATTGGGAAGGGTCTTCACCCACACCCACTCATGCTAGTAAAAGAAATGTCTGAAGCCAGGTCCCAGATCTGATCCTTTTCTTGGTCCACACTATTCTCCAGCCTGAAATCTCTATCCTCCTCACCGCTATGTTGGCCTTCTTGTTTTACTACAATCTTCCCAAAGATCATACATGTTGTCAGTCTCCATCTAAAATGCAAACACTCTACTACATAGTTCTGAAACAGATGGTACTTAGATGATTGCTCCAGGTGGTGATGGAGACTAAAGCCTCCTCATTGGGACCTAAGGATATCCTCTGGGATACACAGTGCTAGGGGTGTTTATTTTAGGAGAGGAAACAAAGGCTGATTGATTCTGGATCTTAGTACTTACTATTTTTCTCTCAGTTTTTCATATGCTTCCATATCAGGTTTGATCTGCTTGGTTAATCGGTGATACTGGCGTAACTGAGCAGCTGCATAGTCTTTAAAATAAAAGGGAAATTGTTTGGTTATGGAGACAGTAATTAATTCATTTCTCTGCTGGGGTCCTGAAGTAACAACAGCATCAATGGAGTTACACATGGTAACCTCCACATGTAGCCTTAGGAACTTAGCTTCATCAGTTGATTAAAAAAAAAAAAAAAAAAAAGCTTTAGTGGCCAATAATGCTTCTGAAGGCAGAAACACGTGCAGTGGAAAAAAGCTGCAGAGAAGTGCCCTTTGGTTGGATGTAAGAAAAAAAGCTTTCTGCTCGGGGAGGTGAGAAGGTAGAGTTCTCTGCTACTAGAAGTCTTCAAGCAAAGGCTATTTCAAGCACAGGCCTGGCCCATAATATGTGCAGAATACATTTTGATTTACTTCTTAGATGACTCCTAGCGTCGGGTACACTAAAGAGGTTTTTTGGTTCAGATATAAGTTTGATTAGCTGGATTCTAAGATTCCCTTCCAGGCCCAGAGAAGAAAGGGGTGGTTGGGGAGAAAGATTAGTTTGGTTTTCAAAAATACTACAAACAGCAAAAAAGTTACACAAGATAAACCATTATTCTGCTGCAGCCACAATGTGTCTCCTTGACTTACTCTATGGACATCCTTAGATTTGGACTTTCTGACTCCAACATTTAACCCCTTGCATTTGATTACCCTGAAAATTCTGGTTTGACCAGTACTGTGGAGTAGACATTTTTATGGATGAAGAACTCTTATCAGTCCTGTTCATTTAAAAAAAAAAAAAAAAACAAAACAAAAAACTAGAGAAAGGGCAAAAGGAGCTGGCCTGGCTAATCAGTCTCCTCACAGCACAGGCTGACATCTAAAGCCTTCACAGATTGGCAAATATCAAACAACTAGAACTCTTCTGATGCAGAACTAGGCTCACCTCCCTGCCATAAGATGACTTTAGTTTGGGGGGTGAGAGTACATGTGTTAGTAGTAATCACTACTCAAGCAAAAATCCCAAGCTTTCCTGGACAAGATATCTGAAAAATGACAGAATGGTGGACACAGTCCCTGTCCTTATGAAGGTTTAACTAAGTTTTGGCTATAAAGTGAAAAACACCTGTCTATTAATAGCCCACATCCAAACTGGGAGATGATGGTTCTTGGTTGCATAAAGGTTAGCATTTTTGACAGTGGGTAGAATTACATTTTAGAATAAGGCTTTTCAATGATCTCAAATTCTTCTTATAATCAGATACCTGTCTACACATGTATGTGGGCACACAAAAACCCATCTTTTTTAATAGCAATGTTCTTCTGTTTATCCCACCTCGCTATAATTCACAAAACACAACCATATCTAAAAAATCAAAATTGTGGGGGATTCAAAGGCAAATGGAGAGACATATAATGAGAACAAACAGGCTGTGGCATTTTACCAAAGGTGACCCATTAAAGGTAGTGAAATGGCATCCCTGAAGAAGGAAGGGTTGGGCTGATAAGAGAAATGGGTAGGCTACATGGTGACAGTAAAGGACAGCTTCCATGCTGCATTGGCAACCCCAAAATGAGAAGGGCTTTGATAGCTTCCTTGAACAACTTGGTCAGATCTCTGATGGAAGACTTTAAAAGAGACTATGACCAGTGGATATGAATGGACTATAAACCTTCCAGGCATAAAGCACTCCAGGATGAGAATCTAGCTACTATCTTGACAGTAAAAGTTCTTACTGATTTACTCTTTGAAGAGCTAGCCCATTGAGGAGATGCCTCACTAGTATCACTGGATGTTTTTCCTAGCAAATCTAGTCAATGAAAAGGATTTACCTGAAAAGCCCAGATCTGGGTTCTTCCTCTTCTTCTTTCTTTCCCATCTTTCTGCATCTTCAGCACTGATCTCCAGTAATTTCACTCGTTCATAGTCTTCTCCCCTTGCAGCACATTCCTAAAAGACCAAAGTTTTTTTTTTTTTTTTAAATAATTTCCTAGCTGAATTTGTATTTTTGTGTGATGTTTTCAGCTACAAAAGGCCTCATACGACCTGTATGTGCCAAAATGTTTGTGGCAGCCCTGTTTGTAGTGGCTAGAAGCTGGAAAATGAATGGATGCCCATCAATTGGAGAATGGTTGAGTAAATTGTGGTATATGAACGTTATGGAATATTATTGTTCTGTAAGGAATGACCAGCAGGATGAATACAGAGAGGACTGGCGAGACTTACATGAACTGATGCTAAGTGAAATGAGCAGAACCAGGAGATCATTATATACCTCAACAACGATACTGTTTGAGGATGTATTCTGATGGAAGTGGATCTCTTCAATAAAGAGAGCTAATTCAGTTTCAATTGACCAAAGATGGGCAGAAGTAGCTACATCCAAAGAAAGAACACAGGGAGATGAATATAAACTGCTTGCATTTTTGTTTTTCTTCCCGGATTATTTATACCTTCTGAATTCAATTCTCCCTGCACAACAAGAAAACTGTTCGGTTCTGCACACATATATTGTATCCAGGATATACTGTAACTTATTCAACATGTAAAGGACTGCTTGCCATCTGGGGGAGGAGGTGGAAGGAGGGAGGGGAAAAATCGGAACAGAAGTGAATGCAAGGGATAATGTTGTAAAAAATTACCCTGGCATGAGTTCTATCAATAAAAAGTTATTAAAAAAAAAAAAAGCCTCATACATGATATTAAATCAAAGGAGCAGAGACTGAGAACTAGGAGGGACCTCAAAGACTTCCTTATTTCACAATGAAAAATTGAGATCAAGAGATATAGTAACCTATACAGGTAGGAAGTAACTAACATGAAACTTTATTTCAGGGTTTTCTGACTCCAGGGCAGTTAGTTAAAAAGATAGAGCACAAGGCTTGCAGCCAAGAAGGCTCACATTCCTGAGTTTTAATCTGGACTCACACACTGTGTAAATCAATTAACAATATTTGCCTCAGTTTCCTCATCTGTAAAATGAGCTGGAAAAGGGAACCATAAACCACTCCAGAACTTTTTGCCCAGAAAAGCCCAAATGGGACCACGAAGAGCTGAAAATAACTGAAAAAAAAAATGACTTTCCTGAGTCCAGTGTGCTTGCTACTATACTATATTGCCTCTTCATAGGGCAAATATCACCACCACATTCTGTAAAAGCCACCTGAAGCCCTAAGAAGTGAGCCAACATTACAGAGTTACTGAGTGATGGTGATGGGATTCAAACTTATTTTTTCCAGAAGTTCAATCACTACCTTTTCATGTCTCCCCTGAGCTCCAGTCCTACATCAAAAATTGCCTACTGGACATTTTAAAGTTCTTTAGGACCTAAAAATTCAACACACCCAAACCACAGCTTATTCCCTCCCCATCTCCCAAGCCACTCTATTTCTAGTTTTCCTTTCATTGTTTGGAGAACCTCCATTCTTCGTTACCCACCTTTATAACATCCATGTCATTTTTGACTTTTCACTCTTCTTCATACCACATATCTTACCAGATCTTGTTATCTGACCATTTCTCACATCCATCTCCAGTTTACTACTCAAACAATCAGAATCACCTCCCAATTTCAAGCCTGTCCCCATTCCACAGACCCACCAAAGTGATTTTCCTAAAGTATGATTCTGAATATGTGACTGCTTTCTTCCACTCTAAGTCTCTCCCACCTAGACATCTTATGATCTAATGATCCTGATCTGGGGTCCCAGTTTTTCTTTGTCTTGGGCATAAGTCACTTCCATTCCTGGATCTAATGAATTCTCTCTGTAAAACCAGAGTTAGAGGGTATTTCCTCTAAATTACTTTTCAGCTCTAAATCTTATGACTTAATCACCTGAATTAAAAAAAAAAAAATAATGATCCCAACACATTTTCACAGTGTTTTTTGTTGTTTTTGTTTTTTTTTTAACAGTAGGAAATGAATGTTTTAAAATTTGAGAATCAGCTTTAGAAAAAAGAAGCCTGATTCCACACAGAATCACAGGTTTAGAACTGCTATCACCTGTGGAGATGGAGCTATCTCCTTTTACTGCTGAAGAAACTAAGCCTCAAAGAGGTTGTGACTCGTTACGTCAAGAGAGGTAACAAGGCTCAACTCCAAGACTTTTCCATGGCTCCACATTCTTCCACTCTGAAGTAAAGGACAGCAGGACTTACCTTCTTCTTTTCTTCAACCTGTAGCTCCCATTCCAAACGAGCCTTCTTAGCCTCCCAGTTGGCTGGCAGCTTGAGCCTTTTATCTTCCTCCACAACCTCCTGATGATTTAATTTTCGGGCCTCATTCTAAAAATATGAGGAGAATGTGTCACCATCACAAAAGACTAGCCTGGATAAATAGCTGGAAGATGAAAAAATCAGTACTAAACACAACTATGTGAGCCAAAAGTTTCAGGGCCAAGGGCCCCTCTGAAGATTCTCCCAGAGTCTCTCATTCACTGTAAAAACTTGATGGATGAGGGCAAGTTTTAGATGTAGGTATCTTTTCAAATGAATTTACTAAATGGTTACAAAGGGCTAGACACACAAGAAATGGGAGAAAAACAGAAATAGACATAGCATCAATGTAGTGGAAAAAAGAGATTCAGAACAGGAAGAGGATTTAAGAGGTCATCCTGTTCATTTCATATTTCAGATGAAAAAAACAAGCTCAGAAAGAATGACTTGCTTAAGAGTCACAAAAAGAGAAACTTGCTTAAGGTCACAAAAGCACTAAGAAGCTGAGCTAGGAAACCAGAATCAGATGAGCTATGTGAATTCCACTTTGATATTAGCTATGTGTCTCTAGGCAATTTATCTCATGTCTATCTCAGTTTTTTCACTTGAAAAATGGGTATATTTCACATTACAGAATGCTTGAGAGGAAAATGCTTTGTAAATGTAGAAAATAAGACATGTTCAAAGCATATGAACAGTTCTCGAAAGAACTGCACACTCTTAATCACATGGAATGTGATCACTAAAATTAGTAGGAGAAAGGAACATTCAAACTCAGTGAATATTCTCATTACTCTCAATAACCCGCCATTCAGCCAATGACCTGCCATCTTTCCTGTTAGTAATCTTGATTTCATCCTTGATTCTTCAATCTCATTTTGTTGTGAAAATAGAAATAAGACTGGGCAGATGGTTGGCTATTTCCAAAATATTTCTGAAATGTATATCCTCCTCTCCTCCCACAGCAATCTCCTCCTTCTAACCAACATGCTCTTTCTCCTAGATAACTACAAAAGCTTTTTCTTTGGTCTCCTTGCCTCGAGGTTCTCCTAACTCCATCACCCACAAAGCCACTAAAATGATTTTCCTACTGTGAAAGTCTCTTATCTTAGTCCCTTTTCTAAATAGACTTCAGTGGGTTGGGTGCTTATTACCCAGGATCAAACTGAATCTCCCCGTTTGACATTTAATTCTCTTGACAAACTAGGCCCCTTCTACTTCTCTATTCTTGTTACACAGCATTTCTCCCCTGAAATCTAGGCCTAGCCATACTGAATGACATGCTGTTCCACATGCAACACTCCATGTGCTATCCCTATACCTAAATGCAAGATTTTGTCTTTTGACATATTTTGTTGTTACTGTTTATCCTTTGTTCATCAAGAGGACCATGACATCAGGAAGGTGAACTCAACTGAAGTGAGATAAAGCTATGCAGAGTCACTAGCCTCTCTCTCCCTTTGGAGCCAAGTGGGTCCAGTGGCCATATACACTGGTTTCTTTTAAAGCTCAGCTCAAGCAACACCTTAAATATCATGTCCTTCCCAATTCCCCTAATTACTAGTATCTTCCACAAAAATGTAAGCTCCTTGAAGGTAGAGAATGGACCGTTGTTCTCTGTATCGTAGTACTTAGCACAGTGTCGGCCCATCGCCAGCACTTAATGAATGACTGATTACTCTCATAAACTGAGGAGCCCTTTCTCTCTATTCTAAGTGAGGGCACAGTTTACTATGGTTACCTCTTGTCTCCTGAGTGGTTTCCTTGCAAACAGGATCTCCCCTCTCTAAGTCATCCCTCACAAAGCACTCAGTTGTTGTGCCAAAGCACAGGATGACATGTCAGCCCCCTTTTTTCAGTAAATTTCAGCAGCATCCAGATTATCTCTAGGCTATAACCCAAGACTCTTCTGTCTGGCACTTAAAGCCCTTTTATGACAGCATCAAATGACCTTTCCAATCTTTTCTACTCCCCTGCTTTCATGCTCTTAAATAAACAGCTTTCTTACTGTTTTTTAAACATGGTATTGCTTCATCCATCCTGGGCATATGCACTGGCTATCCCCGCCAGACCACAACTTCTTAGAATTTCTAGTTTCCTTCAAAGATCAGTTCAAAATGTCATCTACATTAGACCTTTCCTAATCCCCCAGTCCCCCTTTCCCCATTACTGCTTCCCATCAACCAAAAAAGTTTTTATATCAAGTTGGTTTCTGTATCCACGATTCTCTAACACAGAAAGTTAACTCTGTAGGAGTTTACAACTTCCTATGGGATTGCCTCTATATTCAAATCTCTAGCATCTCCAACTCAACATGACCCAAATGACCCCGATCTTCTCTGTACTTATTCTTCTCTCCAGCTTTCCTTTTAATATCAGTGATAATCCCATTGTTCTTTCAATCATCTGAAATCGAAACTTTGATGTCACTACTGGAGACAAGTCCAGTGCACTGAGAAAAACCAAAAAACAATGCACTTATAGCCAGAAGGCCTTGAACCGAAGTGTGGGCTGTGTCACTTACTATTCCTATAACCTTAGTAAAGTCAATGAATTTTACTGGCCTTCAATAGCTTCATTTGAAAGTGAGAAAACAGTTGCACTACCTAGTTTAGGAACTATTGTAAAGAAAATGTCTTGTAAAATTTCAATTGTGACAAATATAAGCTCTTGTTTTTCTGGGCTCCTCCCTTTTCTTTATCACCCTCTTTCAATCAGTTGTTAAGTGCTATGGATTCTATTTCCCCAACACTTCTGCCTTTTGTTCTCTTCTATTCATTAGTTATATATCCCGGGTTCAGTTCCACTAATCCTCTGCCCAGATGGACTGCTTTCTCTTTCTCCCCCTGCAATTTGTACTACACTCCGATACAAAAATAATCTTCCTAATGGGGAGATCTAACCCCAAAGCTCACTTGATCCCTACTGTTCACAGAATAAAATATAAGCTACTAGTCATGTCTCTTAAGATGGGGCTCCAGTCTTATCTTTCAAATCTTATTTCACCAAAAGCTCAATTAGAAGAGACCCAAGAGGATATTTGATAACCAAACCATTCCTTAAGAAGTATCTCTGCCAGATAATCTCCCTCCCACCCCCCAAGGGCCCATTCACACTTCTTTCACAAGCCCTCCCCTACAGACAAACTAATCTCAGTTAGAAAGTCTCACCTATGTGCCTAAAAGCACTGTGCTAGATGCTAAAAACTGACAAATACAAATACTCTGCCATCAAGAAATTTAAATTCTACTTTGTGGACAAAACAAATACAAAGTAAATACATACAAGGACATCTGAGGAGGGGAGAGTACATTAATCAATGGAAAGATTAGGAAGGTATTTATAAATACCTTCCTAATATAAAATACCTGAGCTGAATCTTAAGGAAAAATAAGGAGTCATTTTGAGAGGTCAAGATGAAGCATAGGGATCTATTTTTGTGCAATTTAAATAGACAGGGGCATCAGATAAAAAAACAAAAAGTTCAAGAAATAGCTAATAAGCCAGATTCGCTCAAACATCTAGTATGAACTGAATGATGTAAAAGAATGGAAAAGCAGATTGGAGTCAGACTGAAAAAGACCTTAAACATCAGGGTTAAAAAAAATTCTATTTTATCCCAGAGGTAATGACTGTTCTGGCAGCTGCCTGGAGGACTAGAAAGATCCTGTACAGAGAAAGCCCAATAATAAGACTATTGGGATCATGCCCGCACCATCTGCTACTATGCCTTTCATTTGCTAGGCTTAGAAGACACCCAAAACTCTGGCTGGTGAAATTATTACTTTCCTGTGAGGCCCAGCACAGGTGCCAGGATCTCCAGAAATCTCTCAACGACTGTCCCATGGGCTCTCTAAAGCTTGCTGACTCTCTGACTGAAGCTCCACTTAATAACTTAGCCTGTTAAACAATTGTTTGTTTATATTTAAGTTTAAGCTCTTTGAGAACAGGGATGTGTCATATTTGTTTCCAAAACAGTAGAGACAGGAAGACCTGGCTGCTGATCCTACTTCTGACACACACAGTCCTTGGGCTCAAGGTACAGTCACAACTTTGCAGGACTTTGGGCAGCTCCCTAAAAACCTAAGTTGCAGAGAGATCACAACCTGTATCACTACATGTATTGACCAAAGTCCAAGACTGGACCTGGTAGGCATTTAAGAGATGCTTAGTGAATTAAGCTGAATGGACAAAGGAGGGGGAAGTGTCTTTTTTTCCCATTAGATCTGAGTTCTGCTTACAGTACTGTCACAATGTAACTGTGTGATCTGGAACATTTCTTTCATATGCTCTTCCATTGAGCCAAAATAATCTCAATTAAAAAGTCTGTCTCTTTCTCAAGGACTCGAGTTTCCTCATTTAAAATGAGAGTATGAATTATATTCTGTTGTCCTTTGTACCTATGAAACACTATTCCAAGGTTCCAAATCTGATATTTGACGTTCCCAAGTTCCTCTCCAGGACTAAGGGGCCCATAGCTGACATCCCATTTTGTGAGCTCTCTTCCAGCTCTGACATACTATTTCCTAAGATCTCAAAAAGACTTAGTAGGCTTCTACTGCCTTGAGAATACAAAACAATTTTATTTCTTAGACTTCAAAATTTTTTCACAATCAGGCTTCAGCCTACCTTTCTAAGAAGCCACCAATTCTACTTTCAAGCCCACTGGCTCTCCAGGCTCCTTCTCATACAATCAACTTGAGTATCAGAACCTTGGGGATCAGGCTGCCTCTCCCCTCTCTTCTCCCACTAGAATACACACTTCCTTCACCTTCACCTTTACCTCTTAGTTTTGGGCAAAAAAAATACATTTACACCCAAGTCTTATATCGTATTTACATTTAAGTCTGTTCAACTTTTTTTTTTTTCATTTAGAAATGCCTTTTTAAAAGAAATGGCCTTTTTAAAGTAAATGATTATCATCAAATAAAGAACTTATTATAGATGTTCCCAGACATTCTAAATTCTTCAAAGCACAATTCAGCTGCCAATCAAGCATCTAATTAAACATCTACCAAGTGCCATCGGACGCTTTTTCTAGTTTACCAGCATCTAGCACCACTCCTTCCCATACAAAATTTCTATTTTATCTATTTCTAACTTACTTCTACACAAGACTTATTTTACAGGTACTTATTATAAAAAGAGTATACTTATCACTTCTTACAAAGAAAAGCAGGGTCTTTATTAGCAAAACTATTTAAAATGAAGGAATGGATACTTTGTTTAAAAGTCAGTCACATGCATTTGTTAAACATCATTAAGTGCTCTATTAGATAGGATAAAGAGAAGAGGACAACTTTCTTGAACTGAGTCCTCTGATTCTTCTTTTATACTCAGAAATCAACTGGGAAGGGAGCTATAGGAGAGACATTTTGCTTTTAAACTGCTCTGCGGTATAGTTTTAGAAATCATATAGCAAAAAGAAATAGAAGAGGCAGGAAGATGGCCCAGTGACAACCCTGAAATCAGAAGGACCTGAGTTCAAATCTGTTCTCAGACACTTAATACTTCCTAGCTGTATGACTCTGCGCAAGTTATTTAGCCCCAATTGCCTCAGCAAAAAAAAAAAAAAAAAAAAAAGAAATGGCAAATACAAAACAAAATGTAGAAATTAGCCGACCACCTTTAGCTTAAAAAAATCGTTTTTAATAAAAGTATGTCTTTAACCCGTTTCTTCATCTGTGAATCGGAGCCAATAGGCACCTGACCTCCCAGGGTGGATGGAGGATCACCCTATGCATGATGCTTTGCTAACTTCAGGTCGTTATTACTAAATGCTTAATAGGAATACAGATTTGGGGTCTGAACACCAACAAGTCCATCCCCCTCCATTTGACAGCTGAGCAAACTAAGGTTCCGAGAGGTTAAGCTCCTTGCCCGGGGTGACACAGCAAGTCTGGGGAGCGAAGGGAGGAGAGAGGAGAAGCATTGGAAGCCAGGTCTTCTTGATTTTAATAATCATGCTGGCAGCCTCTCCATTAATCACTTAATTATCTTTGTTAACATGAATAATAGCGAGCGTGCCTGTATCGCTTTACACATATCTCAGAACAACCTCCCGATCTGAGTGTCATGGGCAACCCCATTTTGCAGAGGAGAAAACTGAGGCCGAGGGAAGAACTTAAGTCTTCGAGCTTCCCCCGACTCCGGAGAGGATAAAAGGTCGTCCCAGCTTCGACCCTCCGGGACCGCAGAGGCTCCGCGGCAGGTCAAGCCGCCGTCCCTCTCCCCAACTCCGAGGCCCGACTTACTCTTTTCATGTGCAGCTCCCGAAACTTCCTCAGTCTCTCTTCTCGCTTCTGGGCAGCCAGCGCCTCGGCCGCGGTCAGGGGCCGCTCCTCTTCCTCCTCCTCGTCCTCGTCCTCCAGGCGAGTCTCTGGGCGAGTCTGCAACGCAGAAGGGACAGTCAGCCAGCCCCGGCTTCCCTGGGCCCAGAGTCCCACGCCCACGGCCTCCCCACCGCCCCGGGCCTCCAGCTTCCCCAGCGCCCCTGGTCAGCACTCCCACTACCTCAGTCTCCACTCCTGACGCCATCGCGGCGAATCGCCCAGCTCTTCGGATAACTTCCGGCAAAAACAAGGAAATGACTTCTAAAACATCCGGTCTAAGGCTTGTCCATCAGTGACGTATTTCCTGAGACGGGTGCCCGCTCCCTCTCGAAACTCCGCCTGACGCAAACGTAAGAGTAGAGAACTTTGCGCAGGCGCAGAAGTAATTAACGAGCGGAAAGGTTCCTGCAGAGTAGGTGGTTTGCAGCGGATTGTGAGGGAAAGATGAAGTATGTTAGAAAAAAAAAAAACAAAAGCCAAAACCAGCTAACAAAAACTAATCGCAGAATGTCAGAGCTGTACGGGATCTCAGAACATTTTTAATTTTTAAAAACATTACTTAAGCAATCATTGTGATTCGTAAATTGTCTCTTTCATTCGATTATAAATTCCTTGAGAATAGGAATTTTTTTTTTTTTACTTTTTTGTATCTTTTTTTTTTTTTTTTTGGTATCATTGTAACACAGTGCCTGACACATAGTAGGCGCTTAATCCCAGAAGTGGGAAGATTAGAATGTGCTCAGAATACAATAGCTAAAGGGAACATCTATGGGCAGAGCCAAAGATAGCAGCACAAGCCGTAGAGCCGATCCATACTTTGTTACGTCTCAGCTTCCGAGGCTGTATTCAGTGCACGATCATCTGCAAATAAAATAATCATGCACCAAAGCTCCTTTCGCTTTAATGTTAATTTAATTTAATTTTGTCTTTTCAAATTGAAGAATTTACCATCAAGAGCAGCTGCCGACCTTGTTGCCGTGTTCGTCCTAGGGTTTGACAACATGACTGAAAACCTGAAGCTAAAAAGCATGGGAGCAAGCTCTCCCTCCTGTTTCATCCCACTGGTGACTGGGAAGGCACGAGAGCATCACTCTGTCTTCCAGGACCCAGAAAGCATGGCATGTGAAACTGACATACAATACTGATGGACTTCTCCGGGCAACAAAATCCTGACACAATTTTCCATAAGTTCTTGTGACCGACACTATCAAACCCCTCGGTCAGATCCAGAAATATGTACAGACTTCGGTCTTCTGACATGTTTCCTGGAATTATTGGACAATAAGCACCGTATCAACTATTCCTCTCCTCCTTCTAGAAGCCAGTTAGGAGGCTCTCTCCTGGCTCTCAGGTAGATGACTGTCTTCCAGATGAAGGATCAGTCTATTAAGGAGGATTCTGACAAGAATCTTGCTAGCAATGACTAAAAGAGCCCTCCCCTACCACAGCACAACAGATCTTTCCTGAACTTCTTCCAAAGTATCTTCTTCTGAAAATTTGTTATACTCCAGATATTCGTGGGTTCTGTCACTCCAACACCAGGTGAGAGGCTTAGTCTGCTGTTGGTCTGAGAGGAAGTTTGGAGGAGATCAGATACAGCCGGGTCTACTTTCTGCACCATGCCAGGAAACTGAGTCGCTTCCATCTGAATTGTCTCAGGAAGATTCTGGCAAGAGAAGATAATCAGACACTGAGGTCATTTCTCCAACTAAACTGCCAAGCATCCAAACTCTACTGCAGAGGGCACAACTCGGTTGGACTGGTCATGTTGTTTGAATGCCAAATGTACACTTATCAGAAGACTATTCTATGGAGAACTCACACAGGGCAAGCATTCAAGCAGTGGTTAGGAAAAAATGATATAAGGACACCCTCAAGGTCTCTCTCTCTTAAGAACTTTAGAATTGATAGCACAACATTGGAGACACTGGCACAAGACTGCCTAGCATGGTATGTTTCCATCAGAGAAGCTGCTGTGCTTCATGAGCAAATTGCAACAGTTCAAAAGAAATGTGAGATGCACAAAATTTAAAAATCCACCTCAAATGTTCATAGAAATTATTTGTGCCTGATCTGTAACACTTGTATGGGGCTCATCAGCCATGTGATATTTGAGTCTTCTAGAATGAAGGACAATAACCAAGCAACTTTAAGCAGAGAATATAAAATGATATGGTTCCATCCTTGACAGAGAGGGCCATTCAAGGCACTCATCAACTAGGACAGATTGTTACAACATCTAATGTTAGCGCCGGAAGAAGCTCTAGAATTATGTCAGAGCTGGAAGATGTATAGAACATAGAAGAGTTGGAAGGGACCATAGGGTTCATCTAATTGAAACCCCTCATTTTATAGTCACTGAGGATATAATATTGCCTATAGTTTCCTAGTAAATAAGTCAAACAAGATTTGGATCTAGGTCTTCCTGAACTCAAACCCCAAACTCTTTCCACATTTCATAATTTTATGCTCCCTCGATTTAGTCTACTCTTATTGATGACTGAAATTTTTTAAAGTTAATTTTATTCAACTAACATTTTTTAAGATGATGTGAGTAGTGCAAAGATTTACAGAAGACAAAATTCTGCCTTCAAAAACTTTTCAGTTTAGTCATAGAAAAAAATGGAAAGACAAAAATAGAAAACACAGTATTACAATGAAAACTCAGTCCTAGGAACATACACAGGAGACCCATGTGAAAGTTCAGTGGACTGCTGCCAGGCATGTGCTTTCTATCTCAGAGCATGAATAAAAGGTTTCTTTCAGCTTTCCTCTCAAGTGAGAGATAGAAGTATAATAAATGTGATCACTTCCTTCATCACAAGTTCCCAAGTGCAAGTCAATAACAGTTGTGATTCTTGCCCAAACATGATCAGTAACATTATGTAAAGCCTGTGACATCATTCCTCTTGGAATTATATGCACATGTTGGAAATAGCACATGTTGACTTTCCTGAGCTTTTTGTTTGGATCTCGGGCTACCTGTTAGGTTCAACAGTGTGATAGAAAGGTTTGGACTGTGGAGTTTCTTTACTGTATGGCAAGTGACAATTCTAGACTTTTCTGATTCTTGTCAATGCTAAATCTTTCTTTAGTAGGAAATTGAGTAGACTCTCAATTCTCTTCTTTGTCCTTAGGATATAAAAGAATGATATAGAAAGGTTCCTGTGTTTTAAGCCTCTTGGGACTCAGGGAGCAATCTGTTGTTCTTCCAGCAGGTGAAGAGGGGCTATCTCTGTGTACCCCACTTTTCCTTTGTCAGCCATCATTAGTAATCTGGAGTCAGGAAAAGAAACAGAAGAAGAAGCTAGGAACTTAAGATCCTGCCTGTCCTTCTTCTCCTACCATCTTCAAGGGAGACTTTTCTTCCTGCCTGTAGGGAAAGCAGGAAGTTGGGGCTGGAGGCTGGAGATTGAGGGGAGAGTCAGTTGGAGAAGAGGAGAGAGGCCTCTAAGAAAGCTACCTGGGCCCAAGGAAAGAATCGAGACTTTGAAGGAGAAAATAAACGTTTGGATTTTATCAGCTGGCTGCATTTGGAGTGATTATTACTCTGAACCGAAATTAAGGCTGCCTCCAGAAAACCTCTCCGAGAAACCTGCTCTCCCTCAGAGAACTATCATATTATACAAAAGAAAAGAACACCACAGAACACAAGGTTTTATAAGATTAAATGTTGGAAAATTATGCATGTATATATTTTGAAAATAAAAGGCTTTGATTAAAAATAATTAAGAAAAAATAAATAAAATGGGATTAATATCTGTTACATTTAGCTCATAGAATTCTTTTTGCGGGTCAAACAAAATTATACAAAAAAGATTCTTGGAATCTTGAATGTGCCTTTTTTTGTAATATGATTATTGAGCTAATATAATAAAGATTTATATAACTATTTAAAATTTGCAAAGCCACTTGTATATATTATCTCATTAAGCCTCATGTCAACTGTATTGAGTAGATATGACAAGTATTATTATTCCTTTTTTTAAAAAAGAAGAAATAATTGAAATTGAGACAAGTTAAATGATTTCTTCATGATCACATTGTCAGGAAGTATCAGAGATCGTATTTGGATCCTGTTCTTCCAACCACTAAGTCTAGCTTTTAAATCATTATATATAATACTGGCTCATCTATATTCTATAAGGACCTGGTATTTTAAGAGCTGTTTGTTTTTTTTTTAATATTCCCACTTTTCTCCTCAGTACAAACATGCAAAGTGTTTTATGAACATTTAATCCCTAAGAGAATATTTCTACATGCAAACTCAAATTGATTAATACAAGAAGGGAAAAAGTGATGCAATACTCTTGTAAGAGTTAACGCATTAGGTTATCAGTAATTCACACTTTGCTGTAAATAGCTTAATCAGATCATTTCCAGCTAAAAGTACTTTTCCTCTTTCTCCTCCCATCTCCTTTTCTTCCTCTCCCTCCTCTTCTTCCTCCCTCCTTTTCCTCTTCCTCTTGCTCCTCCTTTTTGTCCTTCTCTTCACCATCATCATCATCATCATCACCACCACTCCCACCACCACTATTAAATGGGGTATAATAATACCATCTACCTCAAAGGGTTATGTGAGGATTAAATGAAATAACCTACAATGCTTTGCAAACATTACATCACTATCTAAATGCTAGCCATTACTATTTATTTTACAGATGATTTTAGACTTTGCTCACGACCCTTCTTTGGCCTAGAGTAGCTGGCTGAACTCAAAATCAGAAAAATCTGATTTCAGATCCTTCCTGAGATACTCACCAGCTGTGTGACTGTGACCAAGTTATTTAACATTTAATGCCTCAGTTCCCTCCCTTCTGCCTCTAAATATTTACTCTTATGATCTAAATTTATTTTCTTGGGATAAGAAGTTTTGGGAAAGTGACCAAGATGGATAGGTGGGTCTTTCCTTTGGCATCTCTTTCAGTAATCATCATCATCATCATCATCATCATCATCGCAAATGCTTATATAGTGTGTCAGACACTGTGCTAAACCCTTTGTGATTATTTCATTTGATTCCCAGAACAACCCTGGGAGAGAGGTACTGTTATTATCCACATTTAACAGATGAGAAAACTAAGATCAGGGATCATAAAACTTGTAACTGTCTGAAGGTGGATTTGAATTCAGGTCTTCCTGATGCCAGACCCAGTTTAGCTGCCCCCCTCTCATATTTTCTAGTGAATAAGCCAAGGTTCAGAAGGATTATGTGCTTTGCCCATTCATGAGCACACAATGGCTAAGTGTCAGGAGTGAGATCTAAATCCAGTTCTCTCTTAACTACAGATTCTCTCTCTTTTTGCTCCTCCTTGAACTTGTAAACCATATATTATGCTTTGGACTGGGTGGTCCCCTTTTGGCCTTCTAATGTTGGGAGCATTGTGTACAATGGGTTTTCAAGGTAACATTTGAAGCTCTTGCAACAGTATCAGCAAAAAACCCTGGTGAATACTTTGTTCTTTCCTACCCAAGGACCACATCCTCCATAAAGGCTTTGGTCAAATAGAAGGTTTATGATACATGGTTTTCTAGGGGTTGAACAATTCAAAGAGCTTTTGTGGAATCAAAGAATCTCCTGAGTGGAAAGAACCTTGGAAGTCATTTAGTTCAGGGTCTACACTATCTTGGAAAAGTGGACATTCAGACTCTAACCGAAGACATGACTCAAAGGAACTTTGCTGCTCCATAAGATAGCTCATTTCTTCTTTGGATAGCTTTCAATATAGGAAGCTTCTCATTGTATCATAAATATGGAGCTGGAAGAGGTCATTTAGCCCAATCTCCTCATTTTACAGATGAGGAAACTGAGACCCAGAGAGGTCAAGTGACCTTGCTTGTACAGGTCATAGAGGGCAGAGCTGAGGTTTGAATTTTAGAGTTTCTGGCTTTAAATCCATTGTTTCACCATCTTCCCTGGATTTTTTGTTGC
The DNA here is from genome assembly GCF_016432865.1 of Antechinus flavipes. Taxonomy (NCBI): domain Eukaryota; kingdom Metazoa; phylum Chordata; class Mammalia; order Dasyuromorphia; family Dasyuridae; genus Antechinus; species Antechinus flavipes. Next base: position 579,263,910 of record NC_067400.1, read on the forward strand.
AGCAATAATAAATACTTGTTGGATTAGACAGATTGAATCAAGCCTAATTCCTTCAGGCTCATTACTTCTTGCCCAAGAGAATTGCCTGGCAGAGGAAGAAGTGCCCTTTCACGCTCCTTTATTTTCTGTCTGATGTGTGGTGAATTCATTTGGTCTTTGCTTCTATTTTTCTTTGGGAAAGGATATATTTGGTCACTTTGGGTCAGCTTGAAACTTTCCGGTGAATATTCCCGGATTGTCATTGTTAGGTGAATTTTTTAATTGTCTAGAACCAAGAATTCAAATGTTGTCTCAGACACTTTCTAGTTGTGTGTATATTATGGATATACATATCTGTATGTATATATATATGTGTGTGTGTATAATTTTTTTGGTAAATTTTAAAGTGCTATTTAAATACTAGCTATTTTATTGTTGTTGCTATTCAGTCATGTTTATTCATGACTTTAGGGTTTTCTTGGTAAAGATACTGGAGTGGTTTGTCATTTCCTTTCACAGCCATTTTATTAAGGCAAACAGGGCTACATGACTTGCTCAAGGTCACAGAGCTAGTAAGCTGAGGTCAAATTCAAATTTGGCTCTTCCTGACTCTGGGACCAGTGCTCTATCCACTGCATCACTTGGAAATCAGCTATTATTATTATCTAATTTTTATTGAAAACAAAATTTGTGATGGGAAAAAATCTGTAATTTGTTCAGCTATTTCCTAATTAGTGAACACCTACTTTGTTTTGGTTTTTACTACTATAACAAAAAGTTCTGCCTTAAATTTCTTTATATATGGGTTTTTTTCCTGTCTTTGACTTCTTTAGAGTACATGCTTAATGGTGGTATCATGGGTCAAAGGACATAAATAGTTTAATAACTTTTTTGGGAATTGTTCCAAATTACTTTCCATAATGGTTGGATCAAATTAGTGCTTCATTAACAATGTCTATCCTCCCATAGACCCTCTCTTCTAAACAACCTCTCTCCTTCCCCTTTTTAATTTTTAAATTTTTTTCATCCTCTCCTTCTTGTCATCTTTTTTCAATCTGATAGGTGTGAGGCAGAATCTCGTAACTGCTTTAATTTTTATTTCAATGATTGAGTTTAGGCAATGGTACATTTTTTAAAATGGTCACCCATAGTTTGCTTTTCTTCTTTTGAAAATTGCCTATTCATATCCTTTGGATATTTTGTTAATTGAGAATCACCCTTGCATATATATATGCATTAATTTCCAATGTATTTTGAATATCAGATTTTTATCAGAGAAATTTACCTCAAAGATTTTTTTTCCAGTTAACTGTTTTCCTTCTAATTTTAATTGCATTGATTTTGTTCTTGCCTATAATGTTTCCTCTCTGTTTGAATCCTTTTCAAACAGTCCTTTCTTTTATTCAGGAGTATCTTCCCCCCACCCTCACCCCAAAAGGCAAGGGCTCATTTTCCACTTGGTCCCCAGATTTTAATCTTGCTACCGTGAAGTAAGATTTCAATGCAGCATGTGCCAATAGAAGTCTTTTTCAGCTTTCTTTTGGTAAATATTCTTAGTACAGCATCTGTCTTTATACTTGTCAGTTTGATCCTCTGAAGAGAACTAAGTTCTATAGCTTTTAAGCCTATTAGAGGATTCAAGACTCAAGTTGCCCCTGGATAGCAGTCAATCAGGCATCCGCAGCTGCATGATACATTACAGTTCCACGGGCTTGTCCCAGTGGGAATAGTTGGTGCTTATCAGTTAGGGCAGGATTAATTCAAGACCCTCTCTGGAATTCTTCTCCACTCAAAAAGAGTTAGATTCAAAATCTAGTTTCTGAGAAATGATACAAGCAGACAGCAGAGGAGTCAATAGATGAATATTGACAAGAAAAAAAAATAGACCTTAGCTTTCCACTTAGTCAGTGATTCCCTATGAGAGAGCCCTGTATTTTTTTTTACAAGCTCAATGTATATGAACGTTGTGTTCTCAGATAAGGCATAATCCTTGCTGATCATAATACTTTTCTCGGAATTCAGCACCTAAATATCAAAACGGAGGAGAAACAGGGGGGAGGTAGCTGGCTCTTAGTCTGAGTGTCAGAGGTGGCCTGGTGGCCAGATACTTGACTTGGAACCAGCTGGGGAAGACCTGGGTTCCAATATTGCCTTTGACATTTACTTAGCTCCATGACCCTGGGCAGATCCAATAACCAATCTGAGCTATAGGTTCTTCATCTGTAAAATGGATAGTACAGTGCTTACGTCACAAACTTATGGTGAGAATTAAATGAGATGAGGAGTGGGACAATTTGTATACTTTAAAGCCCTAGGCAAATATCAGCTAATCTTTCTTTTCTTAGTATATTCTAAAATTTGCTGATCTCTGACCCCTAGAAGGTGATACTGAGTCTCTAGCTCTCTTGGTCCCTATGGTTGTCTCCCTAAATTCAGAAATTGGTCATACATGGTTGTCTGCATGTGGTCTCCCCATTAGAATGTAAACTCCATGAGGGCAAGTAAGACTTTTTTTTTTGTTGTTGTTGTTTTTTTGTTTTTTGTTTTTTCCTTCTTTTGTGTTGCTAGAACTTAGTACAGGCCTGGCATATAAAAGGCACTTAATAAATGCTTATTGGTTTGACTTGAGATATACTGTGGCACTCTAGCTTTTGTATGTCCCTAATGAGGGAGAGCTCATTCCTTTCCAAGGAAGTTCATTTTGCTTTTGGAATCTTTATATCTTCAGCACTTGGGACAGCGCCTGGCATATAGTGGTATTTAATAAATGCCTACAATCCATAGATGACCAATATCCATAGCTTCTTTCCTTTCTTCCCTTTGATTGCTACATATAAGAACCAGTGTGTGTTTTCAAAAGTTTTTATTTACAGGGGAAAAGAGGAATAAAGAAAAATATCAAGATTAAAGTTGTGGGCAAAGGAAAGTAGAAAAGAAACTATCCATTGTAAAAGTCTGCTCATTTAATAGGGCAAAGAACACTGGTTCTAGAACCTCATTTAAATCCTGCCTATAATTACTTAGGTAACTTTGGGCAAGTTATTTAGCCTTACAGAAAATAGTCTGCTATAAAATGAGGGTATGAATGGTGACTTCCAAGATCCATTCCAGCTCCATTCTTCCCCCACCACATCTTCTGCCTCTAGACACATACACATACTCTCTCTCTCTCTCTCTCTCTCTCTCTCTCTCTCTCTCTCTCTCTCTCTCTCTCTCTCTCCCCCCCCCACCTCCAACTCTTGGCCTCCTTCAAGTTCCAGCTGAAGTCTGTCCTTCCTCTGTATCCTAGGACTAAGCAAAGTGCCTCCTACATAGTAAACGCTTCATAAATCTTGGTTGACTTGAAATATATGATCATATGGTTATATTTAATTATTATGTGGAATTCAACTACTACTGCCAAGTGAATGTGGATGAACCCATGATTTCCCATTCCCCTTACAGATGGGGCGACAGCTCCCCTCAGTGTGGGTGCAGGATGTGTTAAGACTCATGGAGGAAAGAGCAGCTATATGTTGCTTTGATCCTTTTTTAGAAATAAGCTTAGAAATCTGGATCTTCCTGGATTACTATTGTAGTTGTGGTTGTTATTTGTCCCTCATTATTGAAGAGGACCATGACATCATGGAGGTGTGATGTCATGACATGCAAATGAATTGGATTTAAGGGAGGAAGAACTACACAAGGTCGCTTATCTCACTTTCTCCTTCAGAGCCATCAGTGGACAGATATAGGTAAAGACGAATGGAGATGGCCCTCGCCTGGATTGTAATCTGTCTCTGAGATAACACTAGCCCATCCAATTATCTTTAGAGTTGCCTGCTAGCCTAACTGGGGTGCATCAGGGATGTGATAACCCATCCCCTTTATAATGTATATTTATCGGAATTTGTTGGTATACATGGGAGCCACCTGCCAGTGGCTGCTGGAGATCCAACCTAGACCTGCAGAATGGATCTCCTCTTGTGAGAGATGGTACAAGGAGACTGAGGGGCAGTTAATGTTCTCTGACCTCTCTCCTGAGAGGCCTTTGCTTTGTCTGACCTCTTTCCTCTGCCTCCAATTGATCTCATTCGCACTCCGCAACACCTGTGTCAGCAAAGACTACTCTGCAACTCCTTCAGATGCTACGATCCACAGCTGTGGAGGCTCAGTCTGTTTGAATTCCTGGGGCTGATCCTCAGTGACCAATGCTTTGTTTTTCTGCCTTGGTGTTTTTTAAATTATTGCCCTCCCAACTTTTCCTTGTTAATCAGGGGGAAAGCCTGAACAAAGAATTTTCCTTTTAACAGTCATCCAGGTCTTAGTTTGAAGATCTCTAATGAAGTCTAATGAGACTCATTCTCCCAAAAAAGCCCATTTTATTTTTGGATAATTATGATTGTTGGGAGACTTGAAGGCTAGATTTGTGTTTCTGAGGCTTCTATCCATTTCTCCTGGTTCTGATCCCTGGAGATTAGCAGAACAAATTTAAAGAGAATCACAGGCCCATAGAAATTCCTTTCTGTGTTGGAACAAAGTTCAACAATCATTGCTTCTAATTCAATCATGAAAAGAATCCCTACTGTAATATACTGGGCAAGGGTGATCCAACCTGGGCTTGAAGATCTCCAGGATGGGGATCCCACATTCTTTTAAGGTACCATCCATCTGGTACACAACTCTTCTTGGTAGGAAATTATTCCTCATGCCAAACTTAAGTCTTTTATATTTTATTAAAGCTTTTTATTTACAAAACATATGCATGGGTAATTTTTCAACATTGATTCTTGCAAAACCTTCTGTTCCAAATTTTCCCTCCCTTCCCCCACCCCCTCTCCTAGACGATAGGTAGTCCAATACATGTTAAATATATTAGAATATATGTTAAATCCAACATATATATGTATGTATATATATATATATACACACATAGTTATAGTTATCTTGTTGCACAAGAAAAATTGGATCAAGAAGGAAAAAACTGAGAAAGAAAGCAAAATGAAAGCAAACAACAACAAAAGAGTGAAAATTCTATGTGGTGAACCACACTCAGTTCTCACAGTCCTCTCTTGGGTGTAGGGTGGCTCTCTTTATCACTGAACAATTGGAACTGCAAACCTAAGTCTCAGTTGCCTTCTTTCCAACTTGCTCTTGGTTCTGCCTTCTTGTCCAAACACAAAGCTTCTTCCTGCTTGAAGTCAACTTTGATCTACAAACCCAACCTCATCCCTAGTGTCCCCTCTGTAAGCTAAACATACCCACTTCCTTCAACCAACCCTCATATGACATGGATTTTCACCATTGTGGCCTTTCTTTTCTGGACCTTCACTTAGCTTATTAAGATCCTTATTAAGCCAAAGCACTGATAACTAAACATAATATTCCAGATGAAGCTTGATGAGAGCAGAATAGGGTGTGAGGGTATTGTCTTTGGAAGCCCTACCTCTCTTAATGTAGCAACATTTTTGGATGCCCCCCCCCCCTGCTGATTCATATTGAGTTTCTGGTTCACTAAGACTTTCATATCCTTTTCAGAACAATTGTGTCTCTACTCCAACAGTATAGACATGAGTTCAATCCAGCTTCAGACACTAACAGTGTGACCCTGGGTAAATCACTTCACTGTGTTTGCCTCAGTTTCCTCATCTGTAAAGTGAATTGGAGAAAAAAAATAGCAAGACATTCCAGTAGCTTTGCCAAGAAAACCCTAAATTGAGTTCAATATTGAACCCAGTCTGTTTATCATTCTTTCCCTTCCCCTCCTGAGTCAAGGACTTTTAAAAAACATGCCATATTAGTCAATATGCATTTATTAAGCATTTATTACATGTTTAAGGCATTGTGCTAAGGGGCTGGAGATACAAAAAGACAATTCCTGACTTTAAGGAACTGCTGATCTAATGGAACATCAATGTGCTTTCTAAACTATGATATCCAGAACTTCACTGATCACTAAGATAATTAATTGCTTTAAAATAGTAATATCAATTTTCATATAAAGTAATTAAAAACATTTCTAATCATATGAAAAGTTGCTCTAAATCATTATTGATCAGAGAAATGCAAATTAAGACAACTCTGAGGTACCACTATATACTTCTCAGATTGGCTAAGATGACAGGAAAAGATAATGACAAATGTTGGAGAGGATGTGGGAAAACTGGGACACTGATACATTGTTGGTGGAGTTATGAACGGATCCAACCATTCTGGAGAGCAGTTTGGAATTATGCCCAAAGGGCTATAAAACTGTCTATATCCTTTCATCTAGCAGTGCTACTACTGGGCTTGTATCCTAAAGAGATCTTAAAGAAGGGAAACATTTTGTATGTGCAAAAATGTTTGTGGTGGGCTTTTTTGCAGTGACTAGAAACTGGAAACTGAGTGGATGCCCATCAGTGGGAGAATGGTTGAGTAAGTTATGGAATATTATTGTTCAGTAAGAAATGACTAGCAGGATGATTTCAGAGAGGCCTGGAGAGACTTACATGAACTGATGCTGAGTGAAATGAGCAGGACCAGGAGATCATTATATAAGGCAAAAACAAGATTATACAATGATCAATTCTGATGGACGTGGCTCTTTTCTGGTGATTCAGACCAGTTTCAATAGTGGTGTGATGGAGAGAGCATCTGCACCCAGAGAGAGGACAGTGGAACTGAATGTGGATCACAACATAGTATTTTCACTTTTTTGTTGTTGTTTGCTTGCATTTTGCTCTTTTCCTCTCATTTTTCCTTTTTTGATCTGATCTTTTTTGTTCAGCATGATAAATGTGGGAATATGTATAGAGGAATTTCACATGTTTAACATATATTGGATCACTTACCAATCGGGGAAGGTGGTGGGGAGAAGGAGGGAAAAAAGTAGACACTGGGCTTTGTAGGGAGGAATGTCAAAAATTATCCATGTATATATTTTGAAAATGAAAAGCTTTAATTAAAAAAAACCAATGAAATAGTCATGTCAAATTCAATTAGAAATGGAGGTTACTGTACCATAATTGTTCATAAAGGTCTTTGTAGGCTACTTACTAATTTAGAAAAAAAACCTCATGTTAATATCTAAATTCTATTGTATATTTATTCAGTTTGATAAATCTTTTCCAATTATAATTAAATTTTTGGGGGCCACACTTGGGAATGTGATGTGCTCTCTACCTATTTGACAATTCTGCTTTAAAAGACCATATAAAAGCTAATATTCTAGTGACACACAGTTACCTGAGGAAAAGAAAATTCTTCCAGGTGTCAATTTCCTTCCCTTCCCTGTCTCTGTCTTTTTGTTTGTTTCTTCTTTTCTCCTTTTCTTTCTTCTTTCCCTGCCTCCCTTTCCTCCCTCCTTCCTTCCTTCTCTTCCTTCCCTCCTTCCCTCCCTTCCCTCCTTCCCTCCTTCTCTCCCTCCTTTCCTTCCTTCCTTCCTTCCTTCCTTCCTTCCTTCCTTCCTTCCTTCCTTCCTTCCTTCCTTCCTTCCTTCCTTCCTTTTCTTATTAGTGGAGACTGGTTCTTCCCATCTCTAGGCTGGAAGTGCAGTGGCCACTCACAGGCCAATACTTATTATCTTGGAAGCTCTATTCCGCTTGCTTTTTCCAATTTAGCCTGGTTCAGAGGTCCACTAGGTTTTCTAAAGATTATTGAAGCAAACCAGATTGGGATAACCAAGCAGATCAAAGACTGACCCTGTCTTTAGGCAGCCCAGTGGCCTCTGCTCCTGTAAGCTCATCATATTGATGACAGAATGAGTGTGGACACCCAATATACTTTGGCCCTACTGCTGCCCAGATCTCCCTAGCTCAAGAGACCCCCCCTTCAGTGCAGAGAACACCCATGGGCCACCACTCCTGGCTCTACACGACTTTCCCCCCCCCACCTCCAATAGCACGCTTTGCAAGGACATCTCCTGACAGAGACAATCGAGGGTGAAAGAATAGGATGGCTCCATTTTCGGCTAAAATATTCCCTGTAATACATTTTGATGGATGATTAAGAAGAAAGGTGGGACTGAGATCTGTCAGTCATCACTGGGGGGTTTGTCCAGACTGAAACACCAAAGTCCCTTTTGTGTCCCTACTAATCTTAGGACCATTCTGTGTGTACCAGGGTCAGATAATTATCTGAAAACATCCCTTTGAGAAAAAGGGAGCAGGGGCTTCTGTGACAGGAAGTGAACAAAGGAAAAGTGTCAGAAAACCAAGAGTTTAGGGAGAAAATAATGAAGGGAACTAGAATTAAATAACCTGCAAGACTCAGTGGAGCAATGGGAGCAAGTAGAAGTTCAGCTGTTTGGACGCCCCCTTGTGGTACTCTGGTAATAGAGCAGCAGAATTTAAATCTAGGTTCAGGATTCACATCCCTTGGAGCATCTCTTATTTTAACAGCTGGGAGGGATAGTGGGAATCCTACATCAATATTTACTAGCTGTGTAGCTCTAGGGCAGTCACCTATGGGTGATTATACAATTGCACAATATATTATAATTGATCAGACAATTATAATTCACTTCTTCATTGGGATATTATTGCACAGCACCTTCCCCATGAGGTTTCTGTGACAATCAAATGAAATAATATATGTTTTTTTTAATAATTTTTTTATTGATAGAACGCATGCCAGGGTAATTTTTTACAGCATTATCCCTTGCATTCACTTCTGTTCCGATTTTTCCCCTCCCTCCCTCCACCCCTTCCCCCAGATGACAAGCAGTCCTTTACATGTTGAATAGGTTGCAGTATATCCTAGATACAATATATGTGTTCAGAACCGAACAGTTTTCTTGTTGCACAGGGAGAATTGAATTCAGAAGGTAGAAATAATCTGGGAAGAAAAACAAAAATGCAAGCAGTTTATATTCATTTCCAGTGTTCTTTCTCTGGGTGTAGCTGCTTCTGTCCATCTTTGATCAATTAAGGCTCTCTTTATCGAAGAGATCCACTTCCATCAGAATACATCCTCAAACAGTATCGTTGTTGTGGTATATAATGATCTCCTGGTCCTGCTCATTTCACTCAGCATCAGTTCATGTAAGTCTCGCCAGTCCTCTCTGTATTCATCCTGCTGATCGTTCCTTACAGAACAATAATATTCCATAACATTCATATACCACAATTTACCCAGCTATTCTCCAATTGATGGGCATCCATTCATTTTCCAGTTTCTAGCCACTACAAACAGGGCTGCCACAAACATTTTGGCACATACAGGTCCCTTTCCCTTCTTTAGTATCTCTTTGGGGTATAAGCCCAGTAGTAGCACTGCTGGATCAAAGAGTATGCACAGTTTGATAACTTTTTGAGCATAGTTCCAAATTGCTCTCCAGAATGGCTGAATGTGTTCACAATTCCACCAACAATGTATCAGTTTCCCTGTTTTCCCACATCCCCTCCAACATTCCCCATTATCTTTCCCTGTCATTCTAGCCAATCTGACAGGTGTGTAGTGGTATCTCAGAGTTGTCTTAATTTGCATTTCTCTGATTAATAATGATTTGGAGCATATTTTCATATGTCTATAAATAGTTTCAATTTCTTCGTCTGAGAATTGTCTGTTCATATCCTTTGACCATTTATCAATTGGAGAATGGTTTGATTTCTTATAGATTAGAGTCAGTTCTCTATATATTTTGGAGATGAGGCCTTTATCAGAACCTTTGATTGTAAAAATGTTTTCCCAGCTTATTTTTTCCCTTCTAATCTTATTTGTATTTGTTTTGTTTGTACAAAAACTTTTCAGTTTGATATAATCAAAATTTTCTATGTTGTGGTCAATAGTGATCTCTAGTTTTTCTTTGGTCATAAATTCCTCCCTCTTCCACAGGTCTGACAGGTAAACTATCCTATGCTCTTCCAATTTATTTATCATCTCATTCTTTATGCCTAGATCATGACCTTATCTTGGTGTACGGTGTTAAGTGTGGGTCAATGCCTAGTTTCTGCCATACTGATTTCCAATTTTCCCAGCAATTTTTGTCAAATAATGCAAAATAATATATGTTAAAGCGCTTTGAAAATCATAAAGAGTTATATCCATGATTGTTATTATTACTACTATGTGTCACCTGGCTTCAAACTAAGTCCAGAGATCACACAACAAAGAGGATTATAACTCAAAAATCCAAGGAAATAGCTCTTTGTGGAAAAGACTTTCAAAAGGGGATTCTTTTAAAAGCCTCCGGGCCCTTTCAGACACTTACTACTTGAACTCCCCCCATCCTTCAAAGGGGAAGGGATAGAGTAGAAAGAGAGAAGACAAAAAGACAACTCCCTGTCAGTTCTTCAGAGTAAAAGCTATATTCATCAATAAACAGTTATTGGACCCAAAGAAAGAACACTGGGAAATGAATATAAACTGCTTGCATGTTTGTTTTTCTTCCCGGGTTATTTATACCTTCTGAATCCAACTCTCCCTGTGCAACAAGAAAACTATTCGGTTCTGCACACATATATTGTATCTAGGATATACTGTAACCTATTTAACATGTAAAGGACTGCTTGCCATCTGGGGGAGGGGGTGGAGGGAGGGAGGGGAAAAATCAGAACAGAAGAGAGTGCAAGGGATAATGTTGTAAAAAATTACCCTGGCTTGGGTTCTGTCAATAAAAAGTTATTTAAAAAAAAAATAAATAAAATAAAATAAATGAAATGAAAAAAAAAAAAAAACAATTATTGGGAGCCTGCTCTGTACCAGGCACTCTGCTAATCACCGGAGATACAAAAAGAGGCAAAAACAGTCCTTTCCTTAGAGAAACTTACAATCCAATGGAGGAGATAGCATGCAATGAGTCATCCTCACTTTATTGGTAACAGTACAGAGTTGTGAGCTGGTCTGAGCTCAGGATCATCTGGGATCAAGTCCTCCTGGCTGTTTGATTCTGTAAAGGTCATTTATGTTCTCAGTTCCCCAGTTTTTAAAAAGTATATGTGTAGGTACCCATATCATCAAGAGTTTGAGTCCTGTTTGAAAAATAGACCTTAAAGGAGCAGCTTCCTCAGATGTCAAGTTCAGACCATATGAATTCCTATCTAATTCTAAAATTCTACATTCTTAACATTCTCTATTTAAGACTTTCTCTATTTCTGATGTTTTATGGTCTAGCATTTTATTTTCTTAATAGTATTTTATTTTTCCAAATGATTCAAAGATAGTTTTCAATATTCACCTTTGCAAAACCTTGTGTTCCAAACTTCTCCCTCTTTCCCCCCTTCATCTCCCAGACAGCAAGCAGTCTGTTCCAGCACTTTATTTTCTAAGGCCCTTTCCATCTGTAACATTCTTTGTTCCAGGATCCTTTTCAACTCTTGACATCCCATATTCTAACTTTGAAAGTCTCTTCTCACTCTGACATTTTGTGTTCTAAGATCCCACCTAGCTCTGACATTCAAAGTTTTAAGGCTCCTCTAGTATTGATTATTTACATACAAAGGGCCCCTCCAGCATGAACATTGTACATGGGATTGGCCCTTCCAGATGGAACGCTGTTCATAGAGACTGGGTTGGTCTTAGAGCCAAGAAGATGAATTCTTTGAATACTCACTGTGCAACAGATTTATGGAATTTTGCCGCCCTCCAGACACCCTTCTCACCCTGTGGGTTATAGCTGAATTCTTGATCTATATAGCAGGGGAGAGAATTCCTATACCATGAGTCCTCCAAACTGATGTAAATCATAGCTCTCAACCAAAAAGAGAAAAAATTCCTTATCATTCGGACAGTTCTGATTCTATGAGATATCTAAAGGTGGGTGGGAGGATTTTTTGGGGGGAGGATGCTGCAGTAGTTGAGAGAGTGAGGGAAATTCTAATTGTTCCGCATTAAGGAAGATTCCCAATAACTTCAGGAATCAAAAAGAGTGGCAACTAAAGGATGGAAAAAAGGTGACAGAATACCTGAGTTCAAATGCTACCTTGGATACAGTCTGTGTAACCTTGGATAGTCAGTCTTCAATTCTTTGAGCCTCAGTTTCTTCAAACATAAAATGAAGAGCTTGAACTAGATGATCTCTGATCTCCCTTTCTTTCAGCTCTAGCTCCATTTTCCTTTGGCCGGGAGAAAAATGACTATAACCAACAATCAACAGCAGGGGGCCTCAATAAGTTCAAGTAAATTGCTCTGTGTTCTGAATTCTCTGGTCACTGATACAGAACTGAGAAGGATTTTTGATGTCTTCTAGTCCAGGGGATATTAATCTGAGGTCCAGAAACCTCTGGATAGATTTAAGGAGGTCCATGAGAAGAAAGGAGAAAAAAACCCACAACATCTTTATATTTTGCTAAATATTAATTAAAATTGAGTATTTTCTACAATTATAATTCAAATACAATCTCAGCTGCTGAAGACTCGGAAGGGAAGTAAATTCCTTAGCATTATCAAACTGTCCAACATCAGAAACTGGTATTATTTTATCAATAATGACATTAAAGAAGAGACATTGTCCCAGCTTTGCATCATGGGAATGCTTTCTAACTTTCAGATGAAATTTTACATAACAGTTTCTTCCCCATTAGAATGTGAGCTTCTTGAGTACAGGGACTGTATATATTTTTTTAATTTGCTTTCCTAGAGCTTTGCACACAATAAGTACTTAAGTGTTTTATTCATTCAATTCTCTCTCTCTCTCTCTCTCTCTCTCTATATACACACACACACACACACACACACACACACACACACACACACACACATATATATAAAAGCCCATTTTTCTGAGGAATATATAGACTTCACCAGACTGCCAAAAAGGGTCTAAGATCCCCAAAATAATTAAGAACCCTTGATCTAGTACAATTCCTTTAGAAGTGAGGAACATGAGTCTTTAAAAGGCTAAGTGATTTTTTATAGTCACATTGTTATTAATTAGCACATCCATGATTCAGTGATGTGAAGAAAGATATTGGAGAAGGAAAAATGGGGATCCAGGGCACAGACACATTTGCTTGCTTCTTATGTCACCTGCTTTTGAACCCTGAGAGCAGACTCCTTCCAGAGGCGTGACTAGCAATCTGGCTCCACATCTGTGGTAGTCATGAGGAGGAGGGAGGGAGGTAGAGGGAGGACTGTTACATGTGTACAATTTTTCCCCCCAATAGAACTGCAAAATCACAGAAAGTGTCACCTTACCCAATACATATGGACATGGAAGCTTCTCTATAATACCTCCAATAAGTAGCTATCCAGCCTCTACTTGAAGACCTCCTAGCTGGATGGTTGGGGGTGAGGGGAACCCATTTCCCTTTTAAGGTGTCCATCCCTCTTCTGGACAAACTTTCCCTTTTAGGAAGCTTTTATGGACATCAAATCTAAATTAACTCCTTTGCATTTTCTGCATTTGAGGGGCAGGGATTGTTCTCACTGTTACCTTTGTTTTTCAGAGTGCCTGGGAAAACAGTTCCTGGCATATTATAAGCTCTTAATAAATACATTTATTTATTGATTGATTTTTCAGGTAGTTGGACTGCTGAATTCCAATTAATTTTGAATGTCTTTGATTTTGTGATTTGACAATTAAAAGGGTGATCTTGGAGAGAGATCAGTAAAGTGGTAGAGGGCAGAAGCCAGATCAAAGGGCATTTAGGAATAAATGGGCAGTGAGAAAAGAGTGGTTAGTTTTTCTGGAAGTTCAGTGGTAGTTCCAGGGAGTTGAGCTAAACCTAGGAGTCAAGGTCAAGGATTTTTTTTAATGTTAGTAAAAGGAATGGAGCCCCGTGTATATAATGAAGATTGTCTTTTTATGTGGCTCAAAGGGAGATAGTGCAGACATTTGTAACCTCTCTTTACCCTTCTCCAAGGAAGACTTTCATTCCTGCCAGGAGGGGAAACAGGAGGTTGAGGCTGGAGGTTACCCCTCTGCTCTCCCCAGAAAATAGCTTTATTATTAGTCTAGGGGCTATGAACAGATTCTAGTTAACTTGTGATTACTTTGTCATTTGGGAGAGCAGGGAAGATTCCAAGCTCTATATTCAAGGCTTGATCAAATACCAGTTCTACAATGAACCCACACAGAAGCTATCAAAGGAAACCATTTATCCAGGTAAATAAAAAAGTCATTTAACTCCAATTGCTTCCCCACCACCACCAAAAAAAGTGGAAGCTTTGGAATTTTCTTGGAAAAAAGCTGGAGTAGTTTTCCATTTCCCTCTCTAGCTCGTTTTACAAAGGAGAAAACTAAGGCAAATAGGATTAAGTGCTTGCTCAGGGTGTGAGGGATGTAGAAGACCCTTACCCAAAATGATTACTCAGAAATCATTCAGTAAAAAGCAGAAAAGTTGTTTATTGAAAACCTCCAGAGGATGAGCCGTCCCATTGAGATAAGAAAGAGAAAGCCTGCGGTAGGAGGGCTAAAGAAGTAGTAAAGATACACAGCTTTTATACAAGAGATTATATCACAAGTAAGAGAGCATTGAGAAGGGGAAGAGGAGGCATATAATTGGTTGTTGCTATCCAAAGAGATTGGAATGGAAGGTTTCTGTTTCCCTGAAATCTCCTGATTTCTAGGAAACAGAAAATCAGGCCTTCAGGCTTAATCAAGCAGATAGTGATCCAGCTAATAGACTAAATATCAATAAATGTCAAATACCGATAAATGTCAAATACCAATAAATGTCAAATACCAATAAATGTCAAATACCAATAAATGTCATCAGCTCAGGTTAAGTAAATATGTTTCTAGCTGGCCAAGGCTCAAGTAAATATGAGCCTGCACATATTATACAGGTCATAGGGGAAACACAGCAATAATGAAAATAAAATACAAAAAAAGAAATCCTCCAGAATGGAAGAGCCAGCCAGCTAGAAGAGAAGGAAAGGTGGAATGAGAATTTATGGGAGAGAAAGGATGAACTGGTGGATTTAGGTACCTGAAAATAGTGGCTCATTAACAGCCACAGTGATGAAAGGGCAGGCTTTCTATACATAACCATATTTCATCTCCCAACAATCCCATGAGATGGATTCTATTATTATGCACTTTTATACATAAAAAATGAGGTTCAAAAAGTATATATGACTTGCTCAAAGACCCATAACTAGTATCTGAAGTAAGATTCGAATGCAGATCATCCTGACCCCAGGTTTTTCTGACTCCATGTCCAGGACTTGGACAGTTAATACACTCAATTAATACACTAGGGCTTAGTGTACTAACTGTGAGACTTGGAGATAAAGCTGGGAGTTCAAATTCTGCCTCTGAGATTTAATAGTTGGGATATTCTAGGCAAGCCACTTAACTTTTCTGAGCCTCAGTTTTCTCAAATGGAAAAACAGGGTATTGGACCTGACGATCTCTGAACTCCCTCCTATCTCTAGATCTATTTGGCTTATAATTTGTGGTTGGCTTTGTCAGAGGTGGGGGGTCACATCCTTTTAAAGGGTCGAGTGAGGCTATATGTACTCAGTTCTTCCGGTGTGGAGAAGGAGAGATGAAGGGAGAGCCAGCAGAGAGCTTCAGGCTTCTTAGACTGAATGAATCCTAGGGTAACCTACAGTTGCTACATTAGATCCATCAGATAGCTGCTCTAAAATAAAGATTTTAGGGACTGGTGTGGTCTGTAGTCATATTGATTCATCCCTTAAGGGTTTTCATTTGTTCATTTATTTATTTTACCAGAGGGTGAAAAAAAGGATATCAGGAGGTAAAATTTATTAAGAGTTTGGAAAAGACCCCATAGCATGCTCTTAAAAAATGGAATTGCTCCAGTTGAAGAGGAAGTATGCTGCTGTAATGGACAGGGAACCAAGAGAGAAGCCAAAAAGAGCCACTTTTCCACCTCCTCTTTCCCCTGCCCAAGAGAGGGCATCCCCTGCCCATCTCTGTCACCCCCATATACTATCTTTTGCTCAAATCTGAACCACCTACTCCTTCCATCTCCCTAACCCTCTCCCCTCCAGAGACCTCAGGCCCCTGGCTACCAGCCCTTGTTTCAAGGGTATATTGTGAATTAATTCTTGTCTTTGGCCCAGCCCCCACAGAGCAATGTTCTCCCCATTCTCTGCCCTCTTCTAGCAACTCCTTGCAACACACACCCCAATGCTAGGGTGGCAACTTTGAGCACAACTCCCTTGGAGCTCACAGCCCTCCTATTCCTGAAGGAAGTACTGTTCACTAAAAAAGAAAGCCTTGAGGACTTGTACTTGTACAAGTACATAGGGCTGGGGCAGCTTGGAGAAGATAGAGGTAGCTATAACATTTCATTAGCACATAGAAGGTATGAAAGAAGGTACTATTAGATCACACTAGGAAGATGGGTTTTAAAATTCTATTACTTTGATTTTTTATTAATTTAAATTGACCATTAATTCATTAAAAACTGTAGTGAGTTTAAAGAAATTCTGTTACTGTGATTTTTTATTAATTTAAATTGACCTTCATTCTAATTAATTGATTAAAAAACTGTAGTGAATTAAAAAAAACTGCTACTGTGAGTTTTCATTCATTTTAATTGGCCTTCATCCTAATTAATTGATTAAACAAAACTATGTTGAGTTAAAAAAACTCTGATACTGTGAGTTTTCATTAATTTAAATTGGCCTTCATCCTAATTAATCAATTAAACAAAACTATGATGAGTTTTAAAAAACTCTGATACTGTGAGTTTTCATTAATTTAAATTGCCTTCATCCTAATTAATTGATTAAACAAAACTATGATGAGTTTTAAAAAACTCTGCTATTGTAAGTTTTCATTAATTTTTGGCCTTCATCCTAATTAATCAATTAAACAAAACTATGGTGAATTTAAAAATTCTGTTACTATGAGTTTTCATTAATTTAAATTGGCAATCCTAATTAATCTATTAACAAACCTATGATGAGTTTTAAAATTCTGTTACTGTGAATTTTCATTAATTTAAATTGGCCTTCATCCTAACTGATCAATTAAAAAAACTATGGTGAGTTAAAAGATTCTATTACTGTGATTTTTAATTAATTTAAATTGACCTTCATTTTAATTAATTAATTAAATAAAACTATGGTGAGTTAAAAAATTCTAGTACTGTGATTTTTCATTAATTTAAATCGACCTTCATTCTAATTGAGCCATTCAAAATAACCATGGTGGGACATTAGAGTCATTTAAAAAAAGAACCCTAAACATCTTTTTTTTTTCTTCTTGTAATATATATAGACCTTTCTAAAGTTCCATTCAGAACTGGGTCCCCGTGATACTGGGTCCTTGAAAATAATACCACTTGATGACAAGCACTAGCACATTATAGGACTACAGTCTTGGCCACATACTATATCTGCTCACTGAGGATAAGCCTTGTTGAATACAGAGTATTATTATGAGTACATTGGCCACTTGGGGATGAATTCTTTGGCTATAGTATTCCATATATACAAGTATTTTTAGATCAGACTTTTTAATATACAGGGAATCTGCATCAAGTTCATTTTGGGGTGCTCCCATGACATTTTTTGAATTATAATTCGATATTGAAATTTATATTTCAATATATTAATAATAGGATCCTCCCTGGCGTTATCAATATCTTCTTCTTTTCTCTTTTTTGGTGGTCACATTGGCTCCCCCGGGGTTCAGTTATCTCTAGGCAGATAACTCTCAAATTTATGTAGCTCATAAATCCTTTTGGGGTCCTTATGCCAACTCTCACTCTTACTGACAAGTTGGATCTCCACAGAGTGGTTATATTCTGCCCTGCTCAGAGTTCTAGGGACACCCTGGAGAATTTGAGAATATCTTTCTAATGGCATCAGTTTGAGATCCAATCTGTTTGGGTTTTTTCCAGTTTAAATTCCCATATATTATTGATTGACCTAATAATTAGATTCTCAGTATGTTTAACCAATTAACACCAATTAGCCTTTAGCAAAAGGATAATTTTCCCCATTGACAAATGGCCAAAGGATATAAAGAGGCAATTTTCAGAGGAAGAAATTAAAACTACTCATAGTCATGAAAAAATGCCCTAAATTACTAATTAGAGAAATGCAAAACATGATAGAAAAGGACAATGACAAATGCTGGTGAGGCTATGGAACACTAATGCATCGTTGGTGGAGTTGTGAACTTGTGTTTAATCATTTTAGAGAACAATTTGGAACTATACCCGAATGCCATCGAACTGTGCTTAAAACTTTGATCCAGCAAGACCACTACTAGGTCTATATTCCAAAGAGATCAAAGAAAAGGAAAAAAATTCACCTATATAAAAATATTGATAGCAGCTCCTTTTATGGTGTCAAAGAATTGGAAAATGAAGATTTGCTCCTTGTTGGGGAATGGCTAAATAAATTGTAGTATTTAATTGTGATAGAATACTATTGTGTTATAAGAAATAATGAAGGGGATAGATTTAGAAAACCTTGGGGAGATATAGGAAGTGATTCTATACATCCTCCTGCCTATAGGAATATAGTGCTCGAGTCAATCCACAGCTGGGGTAAGTAAGTAAGTCACTCCCGAGGGCTGTGCTGGTGCTCAGTAGCCAACAATATCTGCAATGGATTCCATTTCCTGAAGCTTTCAAGTTCTCACAAGATTGCATACATGTCTCTTCCATAGCCAACACTCGTTCCCCTACGAGCAAGAATGAACAAGGTCAAAAGAGTTGGAGTTCCCTCCACCACCTGGAGGCTCGTAGCAATTCGTCTTCAACCGAACACAGCTGGGGAGGCTAAAAAGGGATTCCTTTGATTGGTGAGAGTTCTTATGAATGTTCACTTGGGCTTTCTTCACTATATGGTAAGCAGATGTCTACCTGAGAGTCTCCAAAATCCTTGGGAGAATTCAAATCAGGCAGAGCTCACTATGTATTCATACGGACCCAGGGTGTCCTTGTTCTACTTGTCCATCTAGCTCAAATCTCTTTTAAATCTCACTCCTGTATAATGGGTCCAGTGCCCACTGGCTGGGTCTACTTTGATATTTTATTTCAAGCTCAACATGTACAGAATAGAACTTGTTATACTCCCCTAAAAATCCATCCCTTCTTCGAACTTCCCTGTTTCTATTGACCGTATCACCATACTTAGTCAACCCTTTTCCTTTCTCAACACCCATATCCAAGAAGTTTTCAAGCCTTGCCAATTCTTCCACAACATTCCCTTAAATCAATTCTCATCACTTGACTTATACAAACTATACATTAGTCTGAGCCTTCATCACCTCCTGCCTGGAGCCACTCCTCAGCAATCTTCCTGCTTCCAATTTCTCCCCCTTCCCTCCTTCTTCCATATGGCTGCTAATTTGGTATTCCAAAATCCTGTATCTGGCTACGTCATCTCCCTCTTCATTGCCTTTAGGAGGAGATACAAAGTCTTCATTCCGGCATTTAAAGCTTCCTACAATCTGATCTCCACCTGCTTTTCCAGTCTCGTTTAATATTACTTCCCATTTCAAACCATCTGCTAGCTGTTCTCCAACCCGACATTCCCTTCTTCTTTCTCCCTGCCTTTGCCCAAGTGAGCCCCTCAGGTCCAGAATATCCTCTCTTCTCCCTTCTACTTGCTAGATCCTCCAGCATCTTTCAAAGGATAGCTCAGGTGCCTCCTCCTACAGGAAGCCTTTCCTGATTCATAACCATTCTTTGTCTTGAAATGATTCCCTCTCCCTCCCCCCGGGGCTTGTGCTTTCATTAAAGTAAGGAATTGCTAGTGAGGAAATTTTTTCTCCTAAAGTATATTGGCAGAAAGTGCAGCTGTACTGCAATAGACATTCAGAAGGTGCCTGGTACTCAGGTAGTCTGAATGATTTGTCAGGATACATCTGACATGTGCCTGAGCTGAGAGTTGAACCCAGACCTTCCTCATTTAGAGGTTCTCTCAGTCTCTATTATCCCATGCTGACCCTCAGAAATCGGGATTTACTTTTACACACAATACTCTATACTTGCCTGGATACATTTATCCTGTCCCTTTCCTCCCAGTAGACTGTAAACTCTTGGAAGGTAAGGTTATTTCAATTTTAGTTTTGTATCCCCAGTGTCTAGCTCAAGACCTTGCACACTTTCAGTGATTAATAAATGCTTGTTAAATTGAATTGAATTTCAGGAACCTTAGAGGCCATCTAGTCATAGTCCTCCTGAAAGAGGAGTTCTCTCTACAACATATAGTCTTTCCATTTCTATCATAACACCTACAATGTTTGGGAGTTCACATCAGACCACTCTTTCTTTCTTTCTTTCTTTCTTTCTTTCTTTCTTTCTTTCTTTCTTTCTTTCTTTCTTTCTTTCTTTCTTTCTTTCTTCCTTCCTTCCTTCTTTCTTTCTTTCTTTCTTTCTTTCTTTCTTTCTTTCTTTCTTTCTTTCTTTCTTTTTCTTTCTTTCTTTCTTTCTTTCTTTCTTTCTTTCTTTCTTTCTTTCTTTCTTTCTTTCTTTTTCTTTCCTCCTCCCTCCCTCTTTTCCTCCTCCCTCACTCCCTTTGTTTATTTCTTTCTTTGTTTCTTTCTCTCTTCTGCTTCTTTCTTCGATGTTCTTTGTATTACTGAGGTAAAATCCATGTCCCTTTCACTCAATTGACTTTGCTTGTGTCATCTGGAGCCAGGAAGAATAAATCTCATTCTTCTCCTATGTGCCAGTAATCCTACCCCCACTCTAAATCTCTTCAGGAAACACCTGGGCTATGCTTTGAAAGATGCTAGAGACATAGGTTCACTTGGGCAAAGGCAAAGAGGAGGAAGAAGGGAATGTCAGTTTTAGAGAACAACTAGCAGATCATTTGAAATGGGAAGCAATATTAAACGAGACTGGAAAAGCAGGTGGAGATCCAATTTTAAATTCTCTCAAAAGCAAATGCTCTTTTTTGACATAGTCTTGAGCTCCCTGCCCCTTATCCATATCCTCCTTCTTGGCTTAAATTTCTTCATCTGTAAAATTCAAGGGGTTGTTCTAGTTGCTCTCTGAGGTCTTTGCCAGCTTGAAATTCTATGATCCTATTCCAGATGTGCCCCAGTTTGTCAATGTCCCTTTTAAAAATATGGTTCCCAGAACTGAAAGCAATACTTCAAGCATGGCCTGATGGGGATAGCAGGATTATCACCCTCCCTAATTCAGAATATAATACTTCTGTTGAGACATCATTATACACTGTTAGTGGAGACTGAATTAATATTGAAGTTTTAATGTACTATAGACATTACTTAATGAAAAAAATGAACCTATTTGTGTTTCATAATATAGCTAAGTTAGGCTCCTAAGTTCATTTAATACCTATTATAGGGGAAATCAATATTGTACCGTTGTTGTTGTATGGCTAGGAGACACAGAACACAACAGTCTCTGAAGAATTGAAAATGAATATCACACAGAGGGCAATGGGGAGTCAAGTGATGGAGATGAGCAGACTGTAACCCGTAACCAGGAAGAGACTTTGAAAAAGAGCATGAGGCAGGTATCATCAGGAAGATGTATGATAGGAAGAGAAGATGGGCTGGTTATTTGGCAGAAGTTGGGGGTAGGGTGGCAGGTGATAGCTGGAGTGCTCCACTGTATTCTCATGATACATGGATGAGTTAGTTATAAGCCACACACATATCAATGAGATCACAGAGCCATTGGAGAATTTTGAGTACATATAGAGGAAAAAGGAGATGGCACAGTGATAAGTATATGTGGGTTCTATTCCCCAATTACTGTAACTTAAAGATGCATGAGAATATTTGAACATAATGAAATTTGAAATGTATAAACTAAGTATTTTGTACCTTGTGTTCTTTTATCCAGCATGAAATCCTTTAATTAGTTCAAAAAGGAAACAGCTGATTGACTAACCAAATAAGATAGCCAAATCTTTGGGAGGCTTTCAATTTAAAAACAATTTCAGCAGTTGACTCAGTCCAGCAAGGAAGATGCTAGTATTAGTATTAGATGTTGGTCAGTGCCTAGTTTCTGCCATGCTATTTTCCTGTTTTCCCAGCAATTTTTTGTCAAATAGTGAGTTTTTTTTATCACAGAAGCTGGTCTTGGGTTTTATCAAACACTAGATTTCTGTGTTCGTTATTTATCATATCTTGTGACACTAACATATTTCACTGATCCATTACTTTTATGTTTTTAGCAGTGCCAAATGGTTCTGATGACTGCCACTTTATAATATAGTTTTAGATCTGATATGGCGAAGCTACCTTCCTTTGCATTTTTTTTCATTAATTCCCTTAAAATTTTTGACCTTTTGTTTTTCTAGATGAATATTGTTATTTTTTTCTTGTTATATAAAGTAATTTCTTAGCAGTTTGATTGGTATGGCAAGGGATAAATTGCTCAATTTAGGTAGAATTGTCATTTTTGTTATATTAGCTCGGCCTATCCATGAGCCCTTGATATTCTTCCAGTTGTTTAGATTTAACTTTATTTGTACGCAAAGTGTTTTGTAATTGTGTTCATATAGTTCATGAGTTTATCTTGACAAATAAACTCCCAAATATTTTATATTATATACCTTATTTGAAATGGGATTTCTCTTTCTATTTCTTGCTACAGGACTCTGTTGGCAACATATAGAAGTACTGACAACAATACTTTCTTCTTAACACCACCCATCATGAACGCTTTCTTATAATAAAGAAGACCCTCAAATACAGCATCCATGGTTGATAGTGTATATCACATTCTGCATCCATAGCACCCCACCTCTTTACTAAGAAAACTTTCTCTTAGTGTCTTTTTCAGCTCTCCAGGATCTGTTAAATGGGGGAAATCATATATGTAGTATTTGTCTCATAGGATATCATTCACTCACATTCATCACAGCTCAATAGCTTGCTTTTCAGTGTTAGCATGTATATTATCACAGTTATTGTGTATATTCTTCCCTTCGTTCCGTTTTCTTTGTTCTATATCACTTTATAAAGCTTTCTTAGATTCCTCCTTTTATCAGGGAAGAAACAGACTTGCAGAAGCAGGTCATGTAAATAGTTAGTAGCAGTACCTGGAATTGATTCCAGGTCTCTGCCTTCAAATTCAGGACTTCCTTCCCTATTCCATGTTGGCCACCTCATCTTCTCTAGACTTTCATTTACACATCTGTAAAGTATGAGAGTTGGACTAAATAATTTCTAGTTGCCTTCTAGCTTTAAATACGTGGTCCCCAGATCCTGTGAGGTCAATATCACAATATTATGAGGTCAATATCACAATATTATTATTCCCACTTTCCAGGTGAGGAAACCGAGACTCAGGAACTCAGGATTCGAACTCAAGCTTTCCTGACCCAAGGATCGGTCCTCTTCACACCACTGGATGATTGCTCGGCCTTCTTCTTGCTTTGCCTTCATAAACAGTTCAGCAACATAATGCATTGTAATTGCTTTTTCATTAGTAGCCACAGAATCCACATTCAGTAGCTCCTGACCACTGAGGTTTGAAGTTAATCACGGTCTGGTCCTCTGAAACACAAGGATTGTACAATGTTCCCTGCTTCCTTGGGGTGGTGGTGGAAATGGCTCCCTCATTAAAGGATACCACTTAATTTCCCGCTGTGGGGTCGGAAAAGTCTTTTTTCCAGATGCACCATGTGCTGGCGCTCTTTCCTCCTCCGGAGTGTGGCCCCATTCCCGAGGGTTCCCAATCAAAGCACACTCGAGCAGCCCAGCACATTTTCACACTCCCCAGGCCTGAAGCATCTGGGGAAAAGAAGGAACCTTCAAGGATCTAAGTCAGGCTAATTAGCTTTCAGCTGCTTCACATCTGGAGATCAAATATAAACGAATGGCCTCCAAACCCCGTTCCGGTCTCTTAATGACCCTGGCTGTCATATTTGCTTTCTAATGGCACTAAGTCATATGCTGCATCCTATTCCCAAGAGGGCCCGTGAAACAGGAACGCCTGGATTGTCAGCTATCGTGGAGGAGGGGGAGGTGATACAGCTGCCTTTCTGGCCTAGAGTTCGAGGTCTGTCTCCTTCATTTGGAAGGGGTGCCACATCAGGTCTCTGGGAGATGGCCTGCCTTGGGGAGTAGAGCATTGGATTCTGAGTCAGGAAACCGGGGTTCCAATCTTGTCTTTGATACATAGTTGCTGTGCAATTGATGGTAGGCAAATCCTCACTCCAAAATAGTGTCCTCATCTGTTAAAGGGAAAAATCATATATGTAGGACTTGCCTTATAGGATTGTTGTGAAAGAAGGGCTTTGCAAATATTTGTCATTGCTTCCTTCAAGATTTTCATAGACAGGACAAAGTTCCCAACGGAACAAAGAGTAACTAATGAATGATTTCTTATCCTGTGCACCACTTATCTCTGCTCTTCCACAAATCCTCAGTGGGGGTCCCTCTCCAGTTTCTGAGGGCTTTCCACCAGATCCTTTGACATCCCTTAGGGCACAATAATATTCCATTAGAATGCTAAACTACACTCCATTCATTCCTTCTCTAATAATTGGACATAGGGAAGTTTTTTTTTTGTTTTGTTTTTTACTACTACAAATAGTCACTATGAAGGCTTTGCACAGATAAGTCCTATTCCTCTCTTTTAATAAAATCCTTGAGTGGCAGTGCTGCACAGGGGCAAGAAGGTTGAACTTCTAGGAGTAGCTGGGAACTCCTGGGGTCAAATCTTGACTATGATCTTTAGCAGTGTATGGCCATGCACAAGTCAGCCTCTGACAATTCTCCAAAGCTTATTTTCTGACTTATAGATGGGGTGCTATCTGCCTGGAGGCGGTACCTACAAAATCATAGAACCTGTACATATAGACCCTGAGGCTATCATCTTAGCGCTAAACAGGTAGATTCATGTTACTTCCCTGCTCAAGAAATACAACATCTTCCTTGCTTCTAGGACAAAGTACATACTCCTTTGTTTGTCATTAAAAACCTTGCAACCTATCTTTCTACACTTATTCTCCCTCATCTTCTGGCTTTTCACAGTTTTCTGCTCACCCCCTTCATGCCTTTGTCCGGCTTTTTCTCGCACCAGAGACACTCTCCCTCTTCACTTCCTCACCTTATCTCTTGGATCCTTAGCTTTATTCATGTGTCTTGATCCTTCTATTTGTTCTAAAAAAAAAAAAAAAAAAAGACAAGAATAGAGGGCCTTTTGATCTCTGCCAGCTGTGGATCCAAGAGTACGAGGTCCTTCTTGACCCGTTCCTTACCTTATTAGAATTTCTCCTAGTCCCTGAAATTATATGTATTCTGTGCAGTAGAATATAAGTTTGTTGAAGTGATGGATGATTTCTTTGTGTCAAGCACAGTGCTGGGCACTTAGTAAGCACTAAACAAATGCTTATTGAATCAAATAGAGAGTGAATTGAATTTCTGACTCCAAGAATATAAATTACAGTTCTCCCTCTCCCATAGTCTTTAGACTGTATGCTCCTTGAGGGCAAGTTTTTTTTAACCTTTCTGTTCTTGAATCCTAGCATAGTCTTGGAACATAATAAATTTGTTATTGATGTTATTATCATCCCTTGAGCTTAGTACAGTGCTCAGCATATTAGAAGTGCTTAATCAGTGTTTGTAAATTGACCAGTGGAGTGGTGGAAGCTAGTGAGAAGTTAAGACGCACAGTGTGAGAATTTGTGATCGCAGCCAGGGCCGTGGTTCTAGGTATCTCCTCCTAACTCTGAAATGGATACGTTTCCCTCCTCTTAGCCATGCCTTCTATCCCAGAGCATCCCTCCCTGAGCCCTCAGAGCCTTGTCCATTCTTCCCGAAGCACATTCTGGGACCAGCCTCCATCAAACATCTCCTTGGCCAGTTGCTTGCTGGGAAGAGGTTAAAGGTCTCTGCTTTTCAGGCAGGACTGTAGTGGCAGGACTACAGAACATCTGCCAAGGGATCTAGCCAGCAGCCGTTTTATTAGCTTTAAATATTTAAGCTATTTTTGTGAAGAGTTCATTTTTGGTTGAAGGAGGCTAAAAAGCGGCATAGTCTGGTCATTATAGGAAACGTGACTCAGGGTTTCTGCAAGATTTAAAAAATATAGCAGACTCCTCAGTTTCCTGCACTGGAAATTGGATGTGCTGTCCTCTCAAATGCCCACGAGATGGCAGTAAAGCTTCAAGATTTCCTTTGCTGATAAACTATTTCTGGGGGTGTTCTGATGGTCTTCATGGGGGAGCAATTGTAGACCGTTAGAATCCGAGATCTAAAGGATGGAAGCCCATCTAGTCCAACTTCCACATTTTAAAGATGAGGAAATTGAGGCACGAGTAGGTTAAGTGACTTGCCTCCTTTTATTGTGTCAATCCTGCTAAAGTGTGGGTCCGAGGGGCATGATTCCTTACAGAGTTTGGTGTGAGAGGCCACAACAATCCTTCCTGCATGGACTTTAGCATCCAAAGGTCTGGATTCTAATCCAGACTCAGTCACTTCCTAGAGAAGGAAATAGCAAATTTACCAGCAAATAGCAAAGGAAGGGAATAGCAAATTTACCACATGTGATCCTGGCAAGTCACTTAACTCTGCCCCAGTTTCCTCATCTGTAAAATGAGCTGGAGAAGGAAATTGTAAACCACTCTTGTCTCTTTTCCAAAAGATGGGTCATAAACAGCGAGATGTGACTGAAAACAACTAAACAACTAAGACTTTTGAAACCCGAATCATTTGAGGCTCACCTCAAATTTTTCTGAGTATAGGCTCTATAGTTATTATTAGCCCCATTTTACAGATGGGGAAACTGAGGCTCAGAAGTTAAGTGACTTGCCTATATTCATGTAACCAGTAAATATCAGAAGTAGAAGTTGAAGCCAGGTCTGTCTGATGCCCCAGGCCAGCAGCATCATGCTGTCTCTCCCCCAGAAACACAACAGTAACTCAATTCCTGGATGAGTTCTTTGCTCCAGTAGTTTTTCTTCTTGCTCCGTCGACCCCTGCATTCAAGGCTTTGGGCAGGCCACTTAACATCAGCATCGACTACATTGTTGGCGTTCCAGGCAGTTGAATCTCAACCATATGAGAGACATTCGCGTTAGAAGGATCAAAGTCGAGAGGGAGAGATTCAGAACAGATGTACCTGCTACTTGCTGTCAACCAAAGGAAATGAGATAAAAGAAACCCCCCGGGGGCCCCGGGCTGTTACTGGCAAGATTTTCATCCAGGGCAAGTGGAGGTAGAGGAGGGGTCTGACCTCAGCCGCAGCTTGGGTAGGTAGGAGGCTCCAGCTCAGCTGGACCTGGATGAAGGATTGGCTTCTGCTAGAGAGGGAGGGAGGCTGGAAGGCTGTGGCTGCTGGGGGCAAGGGCGAGGGGTGGGCTGCCACAAGCCTTGGGCCCCCTTAGGTTTCTGTCCCTCTGAAAGGACAGCAGCTGAGGAAAGGAGGCATAGAGATGGGAGCATGGCCTGCTGTGCTGACATCCCCTGCGATGCAGGGAAAGGCCCAAATAATGCTTGCCCTGGCTCCTGCCAGCCCACCTGGGGCACACTAAGCCCCTGGAGGGGGCGTGCTGTGAATATAGGGAGTGGAACTGGATTGATGGGAAAGGACTTTTAGGAAGGCACTATCAGCACTCTCTAAATCTTCCACTCTGGGACAAAGCCCCAAATGCCCCTCTCTGGTTATAGCTTTGCCTGAAATTTAGGCTGATCCTTTCC
This sequence comes from Antechinus flavipes, assembly GCF_016432865.1. Lineage (NCBI taxonomy): Eukaryota > Metazoa > Chordata > Mammalia > Dasyuromorphia > Dasyuridae > Antechinus > Antechinus flavipes. Next base: position 579,291,355 of record NC_067400.1, read on the forward strand.
TTTGGATTGGGAAGGAAGAATTCTATCAGACCCGTCCTGAAAGCATTCTCCAGGGTCTAGTATCACACTCTGGGCAAGAGATGACATGGGCTTGTGGCAACAGCCCTCAGACTGGGGTTTGGGACCCTGGGTGCAAATCTTACTCCCCTTCTCTGAACCTCAGGTGCGTCCTTGTAGAACGGAGGTAATGGCATTTAGATGGCCCGGTCATCTCGGGGTTTTCATGAGGGAATCTGGAAATGGGAACTTGACATTCGTCTCAGGGAGGTGAGGGGGAGAAAAAAGCTGCCTGGGCCAGAGCGGAATCCATTGCCACAGGACGAATTGGGGGCAGCCAAGGAAAATGTCTCTTTGGTGGGCAAGGGATTGTCTGGGAATTCCTTGGCAAGGGATCAGATTTTCTGCCGGCTTCTTCACTGCTTATGGTCTATGTTCTTTGCCATGGAATGAGTGGAGGATGAGGGAAATTAGGAGTTGGGGAAGCACTTCCTTATTTCCAAAGAGAGCTTTTCTCTTTCCCTTCCCAATTCAGCACGCATTTATTGAGTGCCTGCTGTTTGCTGATTTAGAGGATGAGGAGAGAAAGACAAAAACGGAGCAGTCTCTACTCACTGGTATCTAATAGTCTATGGGGGGAGGAGGGGAACTATAATGATAACTCACATTTTTATAGCACTTGATGGCTACAAAGCATTTATAGGATCCTATTAATCAACAAAAATTTATTAAGTACAATTTTAAATGCTGAGGATACAAAAAACAGTCCCTTCCTTCAAGAGGCTACAATTCAACAGACCTAGGACCTAAGATCATAGGGCTAAAGGTGGAAGGGAGCTCAGAGGTCATTTAGTTCAACTCAACACCCCTCTCCCCACTTTTTTTTTTACAGATGAAGAAAATGGGACACAGAGGTAAAATGCCTTGCCCAGGGCCATACAACTGGTAAGTGTCAGAGGCAGAATTTGGGCCAACTTCTCTGAATATGGTATTCTTTTCACTGTACTCACTGTTTCCTCCACAATGCTTCTCCATCCACACTCTCAATAAAACTAAGAACAGTTGATTTTACAGATGAGGAAACCGAGGCTGGAAAACTTAAATGATTTTCCCATAAATGACCCAGTCGACAGATGACAGAGCTGGGATGGGGACCCAGGTCTTCTAACTCCAAGTCTGGGTCTCATTCCAATATATTTGTCATATTTTGTCATGATATTTGTCAACTTTTGGGGCACAATAGAATAGAACATTTTAGATGCAATCTGAAGAGCAGACAACCATTCTTGTTGCCTCAAAGATTTCTTGGGGTTTGTCTTCCCCATGAATATACAAGTCTAACGATTAAGTCACCTCTTCATATCTGGTCAGAAATTCTCTGTATTCTGGGTTAAATAGCAAAGCTGGTGGTATGGATCTTGGTCCTTTACAATTTAAAAATGAATGTTATCTGGGATGGAAGGGACTGGATTAGGGATCTGTTCTGGCCTTTTCCCATAAAAGGCAGAATTTTGTTTATTAGATGAGTTTATTGTCTTCTTGGAAGACACAGGGAACCCGGACCTGAAATATGCCAGGAGATGTTCAATAGTTTCAGAAGTTGGAGAAGCGGGAGGTCCCAAAGGGACCAGGGCTTGTAGTGTTACCCAATAGGGTGATATACCCTCAAGATATCTTAAGGGACCGTCAAGAGGAGGTAGGAAAGCTCTGCACAGAGCAGGCATTTAATAAATATTTATTTCAGTCTTGAACTGGTCAGCATTGGGCAGCCCCATTCCACTGCTATGTAGTCAGCTCCGGAGCTCTGGAAATGGGAGCAATTGACCTCTGGGCTCCCACTGGTGTGGGGAGCTAGGGGACAGAAGCTGAGGCATCCCATACAGGCTATATGACCTACCTGGCAGCTTGAGTAGGTGGGAAGAGACCTGGATTGGAAGCCAAAGTAGCTGGCTCTGAATCCTGGCTCAAGTTTTTGCTTCTTGAGTAATCTTGGGCATCCCGATAGCCATCTCTGGGCTCTGGTTTCATCCTCTGCAAAATGAGGGCGTTAGCTTGGAGGATCTCTGAATCCCATCTACTTCTGTTCTAAATCTTAAAATCCCAGGGCAACTTTGCTGGGGGTTGGCCAACTTTATTTATTTATTTTTTTTGAAAATAGGACTCTCTCTCCCCAAGGCTAGAAGTACAACCACTCATGGGTACTTTCCCACTGCCTTTTGGCATGGGAGCTTTGACCTGTTCCATTTCTGACCTGGGTCAGTTTGTCCCTTTTTAGGGGACCTGGAGATCGCCCTTCAGGGGCTCACCATATTGGTACCAGACTTTGGGATGCTATCTGATTAGCTGTAGCCTTATTGAAGTTTATATCTTCTGACCCTCAGCCTTCCTTGTAGCAAAGATTTTAGATGTGTGACAACATGCCCGCTCCAGCTCAACTTTTTAGGGCTTTATGAAAGGAAGGAAGGAAAGAAGGAAGGAAGAAAGGACAAAAAACATGAAGTCTCCACTATATGCTAATCACTTTACAAATATAAATGTTCACTATTGTTAGCTCTCTCATTTCTATCCTCACAACCTTGATAGGTAGGTACTATTACTATTCTTATTTCACATTTGGGGAAACTGAGGCAGACAAAGCTTAACTGATCCAGAGTCATACAGCTAATAAGTGTGTGAGACCATATTTGAGTTCAAGTTTTCTTGACTCCAGCTGCAGCACTCTATCCACCTAGCTGCTTCAGGGAGAGAAGAGGTATATCATGGTGGAAAGAGAGTTGGTCTTGGCTGGGTTTTAGGAATACCTGGGTTCAATTTCTACCTCTGGTCGACGTGTGACTATTAGAAGGTCATTGATCCTCTCAGAGTCCTGCCCAACTTGCCAAGACCTACTGGACCACCACCTTTTCCCTACCCAAAGGAAAAAACATAAGGTAGCCAAGAAGCATCACAGTGTATTCTTTGAGGGCAGGAATCATCTTTTTGTCTTTGTATCCCTTGTACTTAACACAGTGCCCGACACCTGTTAAGTCGAAAAACTTAACTTAATAAAGTCTTAATAAATTTAATAAATTAGACACTTAATAAAGTCTGGTTGACTTGACTGGATTTAATGTTGAGATAAGAATCAGGGAGGCCTGGGCACAAATCTGTATGACCAAAATTTACAATGCTTCTGTGTCTCCAGGATTTATGTAGTGAGAAAAAACAGGTAGAAATCTCTGGGATGGAAGGAATTCCTGCACCTTGGATATATTACTTCATAGATAGACCTTGAGTCAAACAGTTCAATATGTGACTTAGGTGGCGTAACACGTTCATCTGAGTTGTAAAAACACTTATTTTGGGGTTGTGTGTTGACCAATAAAAATGTTTCTTTTTAAAAGAACAAAAAGAAAAATTTGTGAAAATTTGTGAAATTTTATGTCAATTTACATTAAACCATTTGGTTTTTTAAGTAAAGCTATTACTTTGCTCAACATGTAATCTTTCTGTATATATTTTTTGAAATTTTATTAAACCATTACCATCTTGCAACCTAAAAGAGAATTCTTTTTCTTGGCTACTTTTACTTCTAATCATTTACATTTTCTTCTAAAGGCCATAATGGTAGGTTCCTATGATATAATGGTTTCCAATAAAGTTTGATTTAAAGGAAAAAAAAAGATAAAAAAGACCTCTTTATCAAATTCCTTCTACTTTGTTTAATCCAGACAGTGTTAGTACAGTGAAAAGAACTCCATGACTCTGGAAGCAGATGATCTGAGTTCAAATCCTCTCCTCTTGTTATTTGTGGATTTTGTGTAAGTCTGAACATCCCTGTGCTTCAGTTTCCCTCTCTGAAATGAGGAGCAAGTGGACTAGATGATCACATGGTATATTTGACAGTGGAAGTTGGGAGGGGGAAGGGAATAAGCATTTATTAAAAGCCTGCTGTGTGCCATATACTGTGTTAAATACTTAGCAAACACTTTCTCATTTGTTCTCCTTTTTGAGCAGGTCTCCTGCCTCCCTGGGCCCCCTGGACTTAAAGGTGCTCACCAGGTTGGCAAGGCCCTTCCTGCTTGTCACCGTAGTTGAAATGGACCTGGAGGATGCTGGCTTGACTTGGGCTATTGCTGCCAGGGCCGTTTCAGAAGGCTGGCGGATGGCAGGTCAGGGGCCGGGGGGCCCCGTGAACTGGTTGGAATGCCCTGGCCCGCACTATCGTGCCGAATGGCTTCCTCCAAAGGCCTTGTCAGGTTGTTGAGCTCGGAGGGCTGGGTGCGGTGGCGGTTTGGGGGTGGGGAGAACAGCTGGATAAATCTGGACAGCGTCAGGTTGGATCAGAAGTGTTTAGTGAGTGGATGTCAGAAAATTGCATCTGAAAGATACAAGCTGCAAATAATCCATAATGATCAGGGCTGGGCCCGGCTGGCAGCTCTCAGGCTTTGGTGCAATGTCTCAAGTGATTTTTCAAAAGCCTTGGGTTTGGCCAAACCTGAGATGTCTTTTGCCAAAGGCTCACTTTCCCATAATTTTTAAAGTCAAGTGTATTTCGAGGGCAGCCTTGCCTGCCTGTTTCTGATTCATTTACTCTCGACACATCACAGGGATGTCTGGGGAGAGCTGTTTATAAGAACAGATCTTAGGTATGTAGGGGCTGGGGCGAGCACAATTTGGCTCATCCCCATAAATGGGCACACACACACACACACACACACACACACACACACACACACCTCTCACACACACAGAGACAGACAGACAGACACATACACACACACACACACACACACACACACACACACACACACACACTCCTCTCACATGGACGATCAAGTCCCTAGAGAAAAAATTTACTAAGGATCCACCAGAAGACTGGGAGCTGAGACACTGCCTCAGGAACCCCCATCACAAAGTGACTGATGAATGGACCCATGTGTCACATCACTGTCCACACCCTTCAGAATCTGGAGCAGTCCAAGGCCTTAGTTTCCCTTAGGACATTGATCTAAATCAAAGGATCTTGAATGGAAAGGACATGGGTTCAAATCTCACCTCTGGTACCCACTTACCTGTGTCATCATGCAAAAGTCAGTTAGTCTTCTTAGACCTCAGTTTCTTCACCTGTGAAATGGTAAGCTTGGCTTCTCGGTCCCTTTGGTTTTATATCTATGCACCCATGATCCTGTTTTTCCATTCACAAACTTCTCCCTTTCCATTTGACAGATGGGGAAACTGAGGCTTGGGATAACAGAGCCAACATAGAACAAAAGTCCTCGACACCAAATCCAGTGATTTTTATGCTAATACATGAAGAATGAAGCCAAGAAATCCCTGGGGTCTGGAGCGTCACCTCTGAAAAACGTTTGTGTGGAAGGACAAAAGCAGACTTGGAAGCCGGGCAGTCTGGGCAGAAATTCTGTTACTAGCTGTGTGACTCTGGGCAAGTCCCATAACTACCATCTGCCTCAGGTTCCTCATCTGTGAAATGGGGATAATGACAGCCTCTACCTCCCGGGATTGTTGTGAGGATCCAATGAGATAATAATAGTAAAGTGCAAAGCACCGTGTCTGGCAGGTAGGAGGTGCCACATAAGTGCCACGATGATGGCGATGGAGGGGGGCGGCACTGGTGGCGTTTGCCAGCGCTGGTGGCAGCTGACAGGCCATGAGCCTCTTCCTCCGTGGCCCGAGGGGTCCTCAGAATTGACCCGATCAGGCAGGCTCTCTCTGTAACGGCCCGCGAGGCTTGGGGCCGGACAGACAAAGGCAGGAATGCTGAGCGCTCCCCGTCTGGCCCCTTGCTGCCTCATGTTTTAGAAACCGGCAGCAGCGTGCTCTGAGTCAATTCCTCTGGGGCCCTGGTGACAAACCACTCTGGCCACATTTTCTGGGTTTGAAGTGTCACCAGAGCTTTTTGACGGAATTATAGCTTGCTACTCCTCGGCCCCTGTCTCCGTCTCCATGGATCCAGCCTGGGAAAGATGTGAAGAGACTGGACTGAGCACTCGGGCATCCTTTGTCCTGATGGGCCGGAGGGCGCTGCTGCAGTGGTCCAAGAGGCAGCGGAGGATGTGAGGGTGGGTCGCCGTCATGGGTGTTTCCTTCGTTCTGTCTCTCCCCAGAGCTCCAGATGTGTGACTTAATTAAAGGGCATTCACAGCCTGCCAAGAGGTACCAAATCTTTCCTTCTGCTGTGCCAGTGGAGTGCTCATCGGCTGCACTTTTAGTCTTGACTCCCTCATCCCCCTCCCTGTCACAAAAGGCAAGAATAAAGACCTATAAAGGCACCGGATCTGAAAACTTTTGAGATTTCCTTCCAATTTAAGCCCTCTTCAAGTCCCTAGCTACCCCCACCATTAAGCCTGGTGGCGGAGAAGGAACCAAATTATTCTGACTCCTTTGAGTGGAGGTTGGGGGAATCATAGACTTAAAGAACCTTAAAGAAAGATTCTAGAATAATCATAGAATCCCAAGTCCAGAAGTGAAAGGTACCATAGTGACTATTGGAACCAAGCTCCTCATTTTCTAGCAGGGGAAACTGAGTTCCAGAGAAGTGAAATGACATTCCGAGTTTGAACCCAGTCCTTGGACGGCAAAGCATTTCTCTCACTAGAAAACTCTGTGGGATGGCCTGAATAAGTAGCATTTCCCCCAATTTGCAGAGGAGGAAAACGGACCAAGAGATTAAACAATTTTCTCATGATCTCACAGCTATGGCCAAGATTTATACCCAGAGAGCTTGACTTGAAGCAAAAGTACTTTCTTGTGAGGGATGAAAAGGGACGAGAAGAGTTAGCAATCTCTAAAGGAATAAGCATTTATTATTACTGTATGTTGGTCACTGTACTGAGTGCTTTTAAAATATTATCTCATTTGATCATTATAACATCTGTGTGGTCAAGGCTTTTGTTATTTCCATTTACAATTGAGGAAATTAAGGCAGACAGAGAAAAAAATGACCTGCCGAGAGTCACGGAGTAAGAGTCTGAATTCAGGTCTCCCTGACTCCAGATCCAATGCTCTGTTCACAGGACCACTTAGTTGACTGTAAAGAAATTATTAACATTTTGATATACATTTGAGAGGCAACTGGTTAGAGAGCAAGTCATCTGATCTTGTCATTGTCATTTCTTTTTCTGTCTCAGTTTCCATATATGTAAACTGAAGGAGCTGGACTAGAGTCTTTGAGGCCCCTTCCAGTCAGTCCCAACATTAATTGTGCTAGGATTCCTCTCAGTTCTGAAACTTCTGTGTTCCAGCATTCTATTTCACCCAGACATTCTCCCTTCTTCGGTACTTTGCCCTTGCTCCAAGTATGACATTCTAGATTCCAAAGCTCCTTTTATCCCATGTATTTTATGTTCTAAGGTTCCACTGCCTGTTCTAAAGCCTCTCCCATCTTTGACATTCTGTTAAATAAGTTCCCTTCCAACTCTCACATTCTGTTTTCTAAGGTTTCCATCTACTGTCTAGCACTGGATCCTGAGTCCAGAGGTGGAACGACTATTGGAACTACGCTCCTCATTTTCCAGGGATTCATCCCAATCAGACAATCTGTTTTCTAAAATTCTGTATCCCAAGGCCCTTTGTCAACCCCGAGATTCTGAGTCCATAACTCCATCTTTGTGCTTTGTGCTGCCTTCTCTCGTCTCACTCCCTACAAACCCGCTCTGTTCCTCCTCAGTCTCTGGAGAGAGATTGCTTTCTGTTGCTGCCACCAGAACTACTAACTTCCCCATTCTTTCCTGTTTGCCCCCATCCAAGATGAGCCTATGTGCTTTGGAACACAACAGGCTATTGTTCTGTAGACAATAAAAAAAATTGAGAAATGTCCCGGCTGTCACTCCCTGCACCCCCAAGTTGGGATTCGATGTGTGTGGTTGGAGCCTGGCTGGTTGGATTCTTTTTGCTAAGGTAAAAAAAAAATAAATGAAAAAAAAAAGCATCATGACTAGGTGGGGGGAGTTAAGCCTCCAAAACACATATGAAAAGATGCACCTTCCCATTTAATCTCCAGTGACAGATTTAAAGCCTCATTACTGGGCCATCAGGACTCCGTAAGGGCCTCTCAAACACTGACTGCTTCATCACTGCTGCCATTAACTCAGAGTAAATGACCCGCTATGGGCCTGAGACACGTCCCAGGGTGGGAGCCAGCATGGTTTATAGATGCTAAGCACTCGGTCCCCACTGGGCAACCTGATCCTTGTCTTCCCCTAAACACAGGGAAACGGACTCACTCTCAGGCTCGTAAATCCTGTAGGATTTCCCTGCTTGCTTGTTTGATGACCTTTTCTGAGGGATGGGGTGAGGATTTATGGACAGAGTGATTGGGAACAGTCACTAGCTGGGGGTAGTGTCTCACAGGCTTGTTGGTTTGCTCACTGTGGGCTTAGGGGAATTTTCAACATACTAGGACCTATTGCAAATAATTAAATAAACAAACAAATGAATGAATGAATAAATAATGGATTTTAAAAGCCTGAATTGGTTACCCCAAAATAATGGATATTATTATTTCGAATAGATTACATTATTTTGAATAAAGAAATGATAGGCTAACTATTGAATGTCAAATAACGTGAGTTTCAAGACGTTAGCTAATCTCGTCTCTTCCCTGGAATACCATTAATTCTTGTGGTATTAAAATTTTTAGTCATATATTTTTTCTTTTTTTTTTAAAGCCATATATTTCTTATGAAATATTTAGGTATAAAAAGGGCTTTTTTTCATCACAGCACAGGTGTGGTATAGAAAACAGATTGTCTGATTGGGATGAATCCCTGGAAAAGGAGGAACTTAGTTCCAATAGTCGTTCCACCTCTGGACTCAGGATCCAGCGCTATCTTACATCACAGGTAAGATAAGTTTACAGGATTTTTGGTGGAAGGATCTCTCGGAATCACCCACTTAAAACCTCCCCAAAGAGGCTGCACAATACAGTGGTTTGTGATGTTTTCCCCAGATTCAGATACTTATTAGTTGTGTGACTGTGGCCATCTAATTTTTCTGAGCTCCCATGTGTAAAATGAAAGGAGTGGGCTCAGTGACCACAAGGATTCTTTCCTGCTCTAAAACTATGATCTTGTGAGTAGATGGGAAACTGAAACCAAAGAAATTCATAGATTTTGAGCTGGAAGGGATCTTTGAGATCATGTAGTCCAATCACCTCAGTTTATAACTGAAAAAATAATGGCACAAAAAGGGGGCACTACCATGTAGTGGCAGGTATGATTAACCTATGGTCCTCTGACTTCCAATTTAGTCCTAAGCAGCTTGCCCAAATCACTTGACCGAGGCCATATAGGTAACGAACAGCAGAGCCAGAGCGGAAAGCCAACTTTCCTGACATTAAATCCTGACTTCTTATGATCTGCCCCTTAGGATGAATGGCAACTCCAAGTCTGGGCAGCTGCTTGTAAGCAATAGATACGTAGTAAACACCTAGTAAACACAGCAAACAGGAATTTGGGCCAGCAGAAGTCAGTGTGTTTTAGCCACATATTTTCACAAAGTCAGTGTTACCTTTCCACATGTGTCACAGCTATTTGGGTTTACTTTTTGTACTGACAATGTGTATTTGGTGGGAGAATATAACCCATGTGTTTTGGGAGGAGAAGGAAGGGAATATAGCTACTTTTTTCCTATAATACCATTCCATTATATGCCTTTGCTTTGAATTAATTGTATCACCTGGCCAACAAATAGCCATAAATCTATTGATTGGGGCTTGTGAACTATGGTTGTTTTTTTTTTTTTAACACATTTGGAGTGCCAATGTAGAAATTGGCAATTATTTTTCTCCAGAGGCTGTTAGTGGGAGAACAAGGATCTGACGTGGAAGTGATCATTTTCATTACAATGTCAATGCTTTATAGATATTGCTGGTTTATGATTGGTCTCATAGAACTTTTTGTGGATTTTAAAAGGAGTTTTGACTTTAGAATAGACTTTGAATTTTGAACATTTGTGAAGTAATGACTTTCTGCCTTAGGAGCAGGCAACCAGGCCATACCTTCATATTAAGTATGTTTCTCATCTGTGCCCACAAGGATACATTCTCCTCTCCTCCTGGCTATTCCATGGACAAAACCCTCCATCTCTTGACTGAGCATTTCCTTTGTCTGTTTCCTCATCTCCATGGTTTCCTTTATGTCTGATTTTCTACTGAAAGCATTTCCAAACTCCTTTTAAATCTAGTACCTTTTACCTCTTAATTATCTCAATTTATCCAGTATGTAGTTTATTTGTACACAGTTGCTTGCTGTCTCCTCCATTAGACTGTAAGTTCCTTGAGGACTGGAATTGTCTTTTACTGCTTTTACCCCAGAGCCTGGCACATAATGTAATGTGTATAACTTAATAAATGTATAACGACTTATTAGAGGCTGTATCTGATATACTAGAAGCCCTCCTCCAAGTCTTTAAAGTCCCTTAGATAGCTTTGGATCATTCAAACCATTATACTTTAGACTCTGTACCATGATCAATCTATTTCTGGTTTAGAAATGAATCAGGTTATTTCTTTCTCTGAAGATCTTCCTAATAGAATGATGATTTAGTGTCAAAATACTTATTTTAGAGCTAGTAAATGCATTTTAATTTTAACTATTATATGTGCTCTCAGAAAAGTAATTTTGCCCTCCTGGTTCTCAGATGTCTCATCAGTAAAGTGAGGGATTGTGGTAGTTAACAATGAATAGCCATTAGCTTCTAGCTTTGTCCTTTACCATTCTAAGATCCCTCCCATCTCTGATAGTCTATGTTCTAGAGTTCCTTCTGACTGAACATTCTGTGTTCTAAAACCTTTTATAATTATGACATTCTGTGGATCTAAGTGCCTTTCAGTCTCAATATTCTGTGTCCTAAATACCCTCCCAGCTCTAACATTCTGGGTTCTATGAGCTCTCTAGCTCTGACCTCCTGGGTTCTAAAGGCCCTCCCATCTCTGACCTCCTGGGTTCTAAGGGCCCTCCCAGCTCTGACCTCCTGGGTTCTAAGGGCCCTCCCAGCTCTGACCTCCTGGGTTCTAAGGGCCCTCCCAGCCCTGACATCCTGGGTTCTCATAGGTCTGTTTTAATTCAAATAGAATTTGTTTTAATGTCTCTTACAATTGTCAGGCCTTTGGTTCCATCTAGGGAAGGGGACAATGAGAGGACTGATTAGACTGACAGATGATGGGCCTTTACTATCCAGGGCTGATCTGTTGATCTTGCCTTTGAGACATTCTTGTCCTGATAACCCAAAGCTCTGATTTTTGCCACATCCCCTCCTCCATGCCATTTCCCAATCTCATCCCTAGATCCTGGGTCTGTCTCTCCATCTGTCTGTTTCTCTCTCTTTTCCCACTTACACACACACACACACACACACACACACACACACACTGCACCTACAAGCACACACATATCCATATATACACATTAGGGATGTCTATTTTGGGGTTTTTCCCCTCTCCACATCCAGAAGTGACCCTAGATTGGACTTGCTCTCCAGACATGCTCCCTGCCTACCTCTCGCCCAGATTGTTAGAGTAAACAAAGAATAATAGAGTGTAATTTCCAAAGTGTAATCCAGCTGGGCCCATAGATCAGTCCCCCTTTCTCCTTCACCCTTTCTCATTTCCGTTCAGTGTGCTTTGAGGGGAGAAACACCAATTGTATCAGGGCCTCTTGTCAAGATAAAAATCATACCATTCACACAATGCTTCTGCCCCAGCCCTAAATAGCTGGGTGGATGTGCCAATTAGACAATACCGTGAAAGCCATGGATCACTGCTCAGGGCTGAGTGTTTGCAGAGTCTGTTGGACCGGAGGGGAGGGGAGACCAGCAGAGGACAAGAAGTCGGAAGTGTCACTGGGAGCCCCGGCAGGTGCTGAGCTCCAGCCTGCCAGGGTGGGTTGTGCCAGTGAGAGCTGGGTCAACTCCTGGTACGTCACCAGCTGAAATGGAAGGTCTGTAAATAATGAAACAGGATGGCCTGTTGGAAAGAGGGTGGGATGGGGAGGGGGGAGACCTGCACTCTAGGCTCCTGTGCTGCTGACTCACTATGTGACCTGCAACCAGGCACTTCCTCTATGTGGGTCTTGGAACCCTTATTAATAAAAGGAGGGCTTTGAAGGAGGGTTTCTTTAATGTTCCTTCTGGATTTGACAGCCTTTGTCTAACACTTCTGTTATCTCTGACATTCTGTATTCTAAGCTTCACTTACTCTGACATTCGGGGTTCTAAGGGCCCTCCCAGCTCTGACCTCTGGGTTCTAAGGGCCCTCCCAGCTCTGACATTCTGGGTTCTAAGGGCCCTCCCAGCTCTGGCCTCCTGGGTTCTAAAGGCCCTCCCAGCTCTGACCTCCTGGGTTCTAAGGGCCCTCCCAGCTTTGACTTCCTGGGTTCTAAGGGCCCTCCCAGCTCTGACCTCCTGGGTTCTAAGGGCCCTCCCAGCTCTGACCTCCTGGGTTCTAAGGGCCCTCCCAGCTTTGACTTCCTGGGTTCTAAGGGCCCTCCCGGTTCTGATCTCCTGGGTTCTAAGGGCCCTCCCAGCTCTGACCCACTGGGTTCTAAGGGCCCTCCCAGCTTTGACATTTTGTATTCTAACACTCCTTTCTGCTTCCAGGACATTCAATGACTCCCTGATTTAGTTTCCCTATTAATGGTAGTTATTACATCATTCCTTGCTGGTCCTCTTTGAAAATGAAGGACATACAAAATGTCCCGAGTTCTAAATCAATTAGCTGAAGATACATTGCACAAAGACTACCCTGTTTATTCTTGCTGCTAATTATCCCTACCTAAAGACTTGGAGAACTTGCTTTTTCTCCCACTTGACACTGTACAGGAATAAGAAGAAGCCAGTAACCTTGTGCGCCTGGCTATTGACCCTGTCAGCCCTCCCTCCATTTCTGATAATGAATTGCCAGGGAAGGGGGAAATGCATTGCAACTGATGAGCGTTTGTGGAAATGCAGAAATGGCAGTGGGCCCTGGCAAGCCGACTCTATCTCTGTTCCCTTTTAACTCCTCTTTGTTTGCCTGCCAGACTCTGACGCAGGTTGGCTGAGTGATTAAAAATATCAAACAGCCCTTCATTGCAAGTGTTTCACAAACTCCTCCAGTTTGAACAACAGAGAAAGGCCCACTTGGTAAACTGAATCAATCTGGAGGAAGAGAAGGACTTAAGAGTGTTAAGTCACCACTTGAGCACAGTCTTAGGCACCTTGAGGCATATGAATATCTAAAAACATTGACTGGTATCTGAGGTAGTGGAAAGCAAACTTGGCTTCTATAATTGTCTTGTTTCTAGCATGGACTGTAGGACAAAACTCCTCATCCCTGGGGCTCATTTTCTTATCTCTTAAACAAAACTTCTTTTGGCTCTCAGATAATAATAGCAAATATTCATGTAGCACTTTACATTTCATTTTGCAAAGTGCTTTACACATGTCTCATTTGATTCTCACAACATCCCTAAGAAGTAGGTGTTATTATCTTCATTTTAGGATTAGGAAACTGAGCCTGAGAAAGATCAAGTGACTGCCGGGGACCACACAACCAGGAAGTGCTGAGGAACAAGGAAAAGTCAGGTCTTCCCTGATTCCAGGACTATTGCTTTATTTATGCCATCTAGTTATGAGAGCCTGCCCTCTGACCTCCAGGCCTCTTTCACCTTTTGGGTTTTAATGTTACCCATCCTTTACTTCCTGGTCATCACTGGCCACTGATCTTTTGGTGACTTAGACTATGTCCTATGAAACACATAGAGGACTCTTATCCTTCTTCCCTCCCTCCCTCCCTCCCTCCCTCCTTTCCTTCCTTCCTTCTTTATTTCCTTCCTTCCTTCCTTCCTTCTTTCCTTCTTTCTTCCTTTCTTCCTTCCTTCTTTCTTTCCTTCTTCCTTCCTTCCTTCTTTCCTTCCTTTCTTCTTCCTTCCTTCCTTCTTTCCTTCTTTCTTCCTTTCTTCCTTCCTTCCTTCCTTCTTTCCTTCCTTCCTTTCTTCCTTCCTTCCTTCCTTCCTTCTTTCCTTCCTTTCTTCCTTCCTTCCTTCTTTCCTTCCTTCTTCCTTCCTTCCTTCTTTCCTTCCTTTCTTCCTTCTTTCCTTCCTTCTTTCCTTCCTTTCTTCCTCCTTCCTTCCTTTCTTCTTTCCTTCCTTCCTCCCTCCTTCCCTCCCTCCCTTTTTTCATTTCTTCTTTCCTTCCTTCCTTCTTCCTTCCTTTCTTCTTTCCTTCCTTCCTTCCTTCCTTCCTTCCTTCCTTCCTTCCTTCCTTCCTTCCTTCCTTCCTTCCTTCCTTCCTTCTTTCCCTCCTTCCTTTTTCCTTCACTAGCACTCAACGAGTCTAGTGAAAAGAGTACTTACCTTGAGGGCAAGGGACCTGGGGAGGGGAGGGGGGTTCTAGTTTTGGCATTGTCAGTAATTTACTATGTGAAATTGGTCAAACAATGTAACTCCTTTGCACTCAGCTTTTATCATAAAATAAAGACAATTTCTGACATTTCCACTTCAGAAAGAACTTGAGAGGAAAAATTAGGCACTAATTTTTAAAAAATGCCTTAAAATCCTCAGAATAGATATGCTATTATTACATCTCATCTCTATAGTAATGAGAGTATAGATAGTGGGCAAATAAACATTTAGGCCCAATTCTTGGCTTCTACCCCTTTCAATCATGCTCTCTGGGATGCCTGCTCCATAGGTAACAAACTAGATATCATATTAAACCTTTTCCTTTCTCAATCTTTCCATCTTCTTGATCATTGAAAGTTGGCTCCCTCCTGTTGACACAGCCTCCCTGCCCACCTTTTCCAGCATGGTTCTAGTTTCATTTCTAGCTCCCTATCCCCAACTCACTGCTCGTGGGAGGAGTTGGAATACTCCATGCTTCCTATTCCCATTGTCTCCCTCTACCATCACTACTTAATAAGTTCTTCTCATCTGGGGTCCATACAGTCCATATTTGTCACCTAATCAAGATTCTTGTGGCTGTTATCTACAGACCCTCAGGACAATTCCCTTCATTCCTCATTGAATGCCTCGTTCTCTCTCCCACAACTCCTTATTTCATACTAGAGGATGTCGGCATACACGCTGATACTTCCTCAGACACGCTGACTTCTCAGCTCCTCAACGATATCATTTCCCATGACCTACTTTTCCACCCTGCTTCAATTACATACAGAGATGCTCAGACTCTTGAACTTGCCAATACCTACAAATACGCCACTTCTGTGTCCATGAACTCTGAAATTCCCTTATCTGATCACAATCTTTTGCAATTCCATCTCTTACTCTACGAGCCCAAAATCTCTTATTCAAACTCACCATGACCTCCTCAATTCTTTTGTAGGCCATTACTTCTTCATTATCTGATTCTCCCTTTCCTGTCTTGACACATTGATGAACCAGTTCAACCCTACACTGACCTCTTCTCTCAAGTTCCTTTTCCCTTATACTATCATTGACCTTGTGGTACCAAGACCAAATCTTGAATTATTCCCACCATCTAGTGCCTTTGCTCTGATTCATTTTCTGTTGAATGGAGCTGAATGAGATTGTTAAATCGTGTTTACTGGATCCACTATAAATTGATGATACATAATCTCAACAGAGCCCTCCCTGCTACAAAGCAATCCTTCTACACATCCCTAATCATTTCAGTATCTTCCCCACCACAATGACTCTTTCAAACATTTCTGTTTCTCCTTAAACATCTTAGAGCTTCCCCTTCCCCTACACTCTTTACTGAGAATCTTATCTGATATTTCACTGAAAAAAATTGAGCCATTCACCAAGAGCTCCCTCTTCTCTCCTATTCTTCATGCTACATTACTCAGTTACCTTCTGCAACCATCTTCTCGTTCATTCCATCTCACATGGCTCCTTTCCTTGCCAAGGCAAACTCTAGGAGCACAAATGATACCATTCCACCCAGTCTTCTCCAGTAGACTATCATCCCTACTCTCATTAATCTTCAGCCTCTCCCTCTCTACAAGCAACTTCCAAGTTGACTCCAAATACACCTATGTCTTCCCAATCTTAAAAAAAAAATACTTCACTCATCCCATCTATTCCATCTAGCTATTTTCCTATAGCCTATTCCCTTTCAAGGATAAACTCCTTAAGAAAGCCCTGTAGGTCTCTTCTTAATTCTCTGCTTTCTGGCTTCTGACCTTATCATTCAATTAAAACTGTTCTCTACAAATTTACCAATGATCTCTCTTTTTTAAAAAATTAAATGATTTTTACTGATGTTTTCTATTTCTTATGTCTCCATAATTATCCCAAATATTCCTTCCTTTCCCAGAGAACCATCCTACATGACAAATAATATTTTTATGAGAGCAGAAAAAGAATCAGTACAAGTGATCCATGCATTGGAGAAATCTGAAAACATATGCAATGTTTAACCCCTATGAAGAGGTTGGTTGGAGGAACTTTCTCATATCTCTTTTTTCCCCTTTTATTTTTTTATTTTTTCTGAGGCAATTGGGGTTAAGTGACTTGCCCAGAGTCACACAGCTAGGATGTATTAAGTGCCCAGATTTGAATTCAGGTCCTCCTGACTTCAGAGCAGGTACTCTATTCCCTGCACTATTTAGCTGCCCCTTCTCATATCTCTTTAAATCGAACATAATATTTATAATTTTGTTATGTTTACTTTAGAATTTTGGAGTATCCCTTTTTTGGATTTACATTGTTGCAGTTACTACATCTAGGGTTTCAGTTCATATAGCTCTTCCCGGGTTTCTCTGTTTTCATCGCACATCATTTCTCACAACAGAGTAACAATTCATTCCATTCCTGTACCACAAATGCGTTTAGCCATTTGGTTAGCATCTACTTTGTGTCGAAGTCTTAGTTATCACAAAAAGTGCTACTATCAATATTTTGAAATATATGAGGACATTCTTCTTATTGAAGACTTCCTTGCAATATAAACTTCAATTATGAAGTCTCTGGTTCAAAGGTTATAAACATTTCAGTTAATTTATTTGCATAATTCCAAATTGCTTTCTAAAATAATTGAACCATTTCATAGTTCTACCAATAACGTATTTCAATTCACCAAATCTAATGACCGTTCTCAATCCTCATCCTTTATGATTTCTCTGTGTCCTTTGATACTCTCAGTCACCCTTTTCTTGGTACTCTCTTGTTACTATGTATTCTTGATATTACTCTCATGGCATTTCTTTGACTTTTTGGACTGTTCCTTCTCAATCTCCTTTAATCAAGTAACCATAGGTTGTCCCCCCTCCCCCAAGACGCTATCCTGGGTCCTCTTCTTTCCTCCCTCTATATTATTTCCCTTGGTGATCTCATCAGTTGCTATGGATTCAATGATCATCTCTATGTAACTGATTATTAGATTTACTTATCTAGCCCTGACCACTCTCTGGACCTCTCGTCTCACAACTGCCCATTGGATGTCTTGAACTGGATGTCACGTAGACATCTTAAACACGCATCCAAAACTGAATTTGTTATCTTTCTTCCCCAAACCTTCCCCTCTTCCTAACTTCCCCTTTATTGTTAAGAGCTCCACTATCCTCTCAGGCCAGCAGCCTAGTGGTCATTCTCAAGTCCTTATTCCTTCTTAAGTCCTTACTCCTTCTTATTCAATCTGTTCTCAAGTCCTGCTGATTCTCCATTCACAACTTTTGTATACAGTCTCTTCTCTCCTCCAACATTGAAATATAATATACATACGCATGTATAGTGTATATATGCATGTATATGTATATGATTCTGTACATATTTGTACCTCATCACCTCATGTCTGAACTATTGTAGTTTTCTAGCTGGCTTTCCTGCCTCAGATCTCTTTCTACTCCAGTCTGTTCTCCACGCAACTCTTAGAGTAAATTTTCTAAAGAATGAATCAAAGGCAAACCCAACACACTTTGGATGGAAAATGCCATCTGCATCTAGAGATAGTATTATGAACATTGAACAGAAACCAACATGTTCACTTTTTTCCTTCTTTTCTTCTTTTTTTTAATCTCGTGATTTTTCCCTTTTCTTCTGATTTTTCTCTCCCAATATGATTCATAAGAAAATGTATTTTTCAGAAGTTTTTGCAAGGGTCAGTGTTGAAAAATCACCCATGCATATGTTTTGCATATAAAAAAAAAAGAAAATGTGTTTTTTTTAAAAAAAACATGAATGTACATATATAATCAGAAGAAAGAAAAAGAGTACATCAATTATGTCATCTCTCTTCTCCTTTTCCTCAGTGGCTCCCTATTACCTCCAGGATCAAAAATAAAACCTTCTGTTTGAAAGCTTTAAAGGTTGCTCATAATCTGTCCCTTTCCTACTTTTCCAGTCTTTTTGCCCCATAATCCAGAGGTCCTGCATCCCTGTGATTCTTTGAACAATGAACTCCATTTCCTGACTCCAAGCATTTGCTCTGCTTGTCTCCCATGTCTGGAACTCTCTCCTCATCTATACCTCCTTGTTTTCCTGGCTTCCTTCAAGTCTCAGATAAAGAACCAATTTCTGCAAGAAGCCTTTCCCAGTTGTCCTTAAGGCTAATGTTTTTCCTTTATATTCCTTACAATATATACAGAAATCTTGTTCTTACATAATTGTTTGCATGATGTGTCCCCAAATAAATTGTAGCTCTTTTAAGGTAGGGACTATTTTTGTCTTTCTTTCTATAGAAGCAGTTAACATAGTGCTATATACTGGTGGATTTGACTGGACATTCCAATGGTAGAGACCACAAGGTCACACACATGCATATACACATATGTATATATACACATACATAGGTATATATAGTTGTGTATGAATATATACACATATATGCATGTACATGTATATATTTGCATACATATATACATGTAAGATACATGTATATATTTGTGTATATATATGTGTGTGTGTCTATATGTACACAGCAGAAAATAAAAATGAATAAAAACAAGTCCCTGCAAAGCAGATAAATACAAAGTATTTTGAGAGGAATAAGAGGGAGGCTTCAGATTAGTATCAACAAGCTAGAACTGACAGATCTCAGAGGCCATCTACTCCAAACCTCTTAATTTAAAAAAAAGGAAACTGAGACCCAGGGCTTAGGCTAAGTGATTTGTCCCAGATCATGTGCATGTCGAAGGTCAGAGGCAGAACTGGAAGCCAAGTCCTTGGTCTCTAGAGGCAGTATCCATGGTACCGCTTTGCTAACCAGTCTACCTTCTACTCTCTACACCTGACAATTAAGAAAAAGCTCACAGTTATAGAACCTTGTTCCTCAAAATAATCCTCTGAGATAATAAGTACTGTGAGTATTGTTATCCTTATTTTCCAGACTTGATTCAATTCAACATGTATGTATTAAGCACCAATTGTGTATCAGGCACTGGTGAGAATTTTGTTGGTTGGTGAGAATTCAAGGCTGGCTGCCTCTTGATGGGAGTATAAGAACTTAGCGAGACTAGGGAGAATTGGAGAATCAAAAAACTGGGAATTGGGGAATCCTTACTGGGATTAGTGAGACCCCATAGGATCATAGCATCTTAGATTTAGGTCTGGGAGGGATGTCACAAGCCTTTTATTTCCTACCCTTTATTTAGAAAATTTTTATTTTTGAATAAGTTTTTATTGACAGCTTTTGTTTTTCACATTATCATACATCTTCATTTTTATAGGAGAGAATATGCAGGTAAGAGACAGTGCTGGGATCTGAATCCAGCCCTTTTGGGTCCAGATTCATTTGTGCTTATGCCCCATGCTGAGAGTCAATAAGCATTCCGTGAGGATGGAGAGAATTTAGGAAAAACAGGGAGAGGTTTGGGGAGAATTCAGGGCAGGGTTAATAAGAAGGGGGCATAATTCATGGAGATAATTCATGAATGGGTGGATAGTTGAGGCTTTTGAAATGCTGTGTAAGGCTTCTGAAAATCACAGGCTTTGAGGAGGTTGGGTTAATGGGGGAAGGGGGGTGGCCAGAGAAGAATTTTGGCTTCTGGCCTGCTGATTGGTCAGGCATTCTGCTGAGTTCCTGGGGAAGACAGCCCAGAAAGGCAGCAAATGCTTATTTTCCATCCCTGATATTTGATAACTGATGCTGTGTCCCACTCCCCGACCCGGGATCTGCAGATTTAAAAGGAAAATGTACATCCAAGATGATTCAGTTCCTCCATCTCTTGGCCTGTAGGGCTGGAGCTTTTCATGTGTATGCTCTGCAGGGGAAGGGGGGAGCCGAAGTGGTAGGGATACCGCAGCATCAGCAAAACCAGACCAAGCCAAGATTGTTCATGTGTTTTTTTGGGAAATACAATGCTTTTAGCAAAAACTGGCACATGAGTGTGTTTCTGGGCAGGAGCTTGGATCTTGAGCTATCCCTGACTTCCTCTGTGTCCACTACAGCCCAGCTTAGATAAGATGCAGAGGGAGACCCAGAGTGTAACAGCTTGATCAGAGGACCAGCAGGGGCTCATGGTCTCAGTTTTGTGTTATTCACTGTTGGAAGCTGCTTGGGCTCCTTTTGCCTGTGGAAGTAGGGAATAAGAAGAAAGAGAAGGACTCCTAAGGCACTCCCAATCTTAGCTGGGCCCTGCCCAAATCTCTTGGATTTTATGAGGCTTTTGTCATCTCTGAACATCAGTTTCCATTTCTGTAAAATAAGAAGGCAAAATAGCCTAGAGAAAAGAGAAATGCATTCGTAGGCAGAGATCCTGATGATCTTTTAAGGTCCCTGTTAGGTTTTAGGATATCCAGGAATGGATCTGAAATTTTATTAATAGATTCTGGGATCAGAGATTTTGAGTTGGCAGGGACTTTGGAAGCCATCCTGTCCAACGACTAGGTGGTGCAATGGCTAGAGTACCAGCGTCTGATTCAGACACTTGATAATTACTAACTATATGACCTTAGGCAAGTAGTTAACTCATTTTATGGGGAAGAGGTTGTACCCCACAAAGGGAAGTGACTATTTCAAGATTACTCAGTTGTTAAGA
Source organism: Antechinus flavipes (assembly GCF_016432865.1). Taxonomy (NCBI): domain Eukaryota; kingdom Metazoa; phylum Chordata; class Mammalia; order Dasyuromorphia; family Dasyuridae; genus Antechinus; species Antechinus flavipes. The sequence goes on from NC_067400.1 coordinate 579,312,290, forward strand.
AAGTGTCTGAGGCAGGATTCAAGCCCAGGGAATCCCATGAGCTCTTTATGCCTTACATCAGCTGCATAAACCCTTCTGTGAGACTACAACCTGAGGGATATTTTAAGAATATCAGTCATTTATTAATATATTGTTGTTTTTAAAGTAGATACAGCCAGTCAGGAATAAACATTTATTAAGCACTTACTTACTACAATTCTACACACCAGACACTGTGCTAAGCCCAGGAAATTCAAAAAGAGGACAATGATTCCACTCCTCAAGGAACTCAACAAGCAAACAAATATGCCTGAATAAACTATATAACTCAGAGAAAGGAAATAGCTAAGAGGGAAGGTACTGGAATTAAGAGGTATTGGGGAAGGTTTATTGTAGAAGATGGATTTTAGTTGGAATTGAAAGGAAACAAGAGGTTCATAAGACAAAGATTCTCTAAGAATAATTTGAAAAGCAGGGGTCGATCTATATGGATAGAGTTTCCTCACCTCGGATTCCCTACCTGATGAAATTACACATCTGGTCTAAAAAAGAAAAAACAAAAGCACTGATGTAGTGCCAGTTGTGTAGCTTTCACATGTAGGGCCTCCATAAAGGTAATCTATAAGGATCTATCTCTGTGAGTTTACATGCATTCAAACCTATAGGTCCTGAGCCCCCTATACATGTTTACTTTTGTTATTTAGGCAGAGGAAACAATTATTTCAAAGCAAAGACAATGAATGAAATAATATAGAAAAAAAGAGCAAGAGAACATTTCCCCTTTTAAACTCATCTACAAATATATGTACAACAAGTGGAAAGAGTGGTTATGTCTAGGGAATAAATCTCTGATGCTGCAAGGATGATTATGGATATTTTTGGATAAGATCATCACACTACTGCTTCTGGGCTTGGTCATCCCTTAACTTAAATGAGGTATAATCAATAAAGTGCTGAAGTTGGGAGTTGGGAAGAACTGACTTCAAACCCTTGTTCAGAAACTTTCTAACAACACTGGACAAATCACTTAACCTTCTTTTTGCTTTGGTTTCCATATCAGTTAAATGGGTGGGGTTGAACTCAAAGATCTTTAAAGTCCTTTCCAGTTTGAAATCTATGTCATTCTATGCCCCTTTGCCAGCTGTATAGACGCTGTATATAATCTCTGCTGGGTATTGTTCCCTGATGGCCTCATATAGTCACTGTTGAATAGTATTCCAACTGATGTTGTGGTCATATATTTTCATTGTCTTGTGCTGTTGAGCATCTCTTTACTAGCTCGTGGCCTTCATCTTTTCGGGGCATCTATTGACTCTCTCAGCTTCTGCCTTCTCCTGATAGAACTAGAACCAGAAGAACAAAAATAGTGAGGAACAAGGAGGAACAATCCCTCCTCCTCCTCCTCCTCTCCTTTTTCTTCTTCTTCTCCTTCTTCTTTTTCTTCTCCTTTTTCTTCCTCTTCTTCTTCTTACTATTTTTGTTGGAGGAGGAGGAGGAGGAGGAGGAGAAGAAGAAGGAGGAGAAGAAGAAGGAGGAGAAGAAGAAGGAGAAGAAGAAGAAAGAGAAGGAGGAGGTGGAAGAGGAGGAGGAGAAGAAAAAAAGAAGTAGAAGAAGAAGGAGGAGGAGGAGGAGGAAGAGGAGGAGGAGGAGGAGAAAGAAGAGGAGGAGAGGAGGAGGAGAAGAGGAGAAAGAAGAGGAGGAGGAGGAGAAAGAAGAGGAGAGGAGGAGGAGGAGGAGGAGGAAGAGAGAAAGAAGAGAGGAGGAAGAGGAGAAAGAAGAGAGGAGGAAGAGAGAAAGAAGAGGAGGAGGAGGAGGAGGAGAGGAAGAGGAGAAAGAAGAGGAGGAGGAGGAGGAGAAAGAAGAGGAGGAGGAGGAGGAGAAAGAAAAGGAGGAGGAGGAGGAGGAGGAGAAGGAGGAGGAGGAGGAGGAGGAGGAGGAGGAGGAGGAGGAGAAGGAGGAGAAGATTGTTGATTCGCTTTTGTGGGCCAGTAGAAGAGACTCCTCTTACATAGTTGATCTAGTCAACCAATTCATCTTGTAGATAAGTTCAGTCACTAAGGAACTTATCAGGATATGTCTTTACTCTTCTCAATGAGTTATCAATGGACATACCTTCCATAGGGAAAGATGCTTTCATTACTACTAAATTCACCATTTTTTCCACTTTGTAGCTATATATGCATATAGTTCCTTCTACAGGTGTTCAAATATATCAACTCATGGAAACAGAGAAGGAGAAACTGAGGACCAGATAATGTAAGTGACATTTAAGTTGCTAGCATTGTTGGCAGAACATGGACAGGACTGTTGGCCATCAGAGGTCAAAGAGGTAACAATTAGTGTTATGATACTAACCCAAGACTAGAAGATCTGGTCTTTTTCTCTTTTCTTCCTTCCTCCCTCCCTCCTTCTCTCCCTCCCTCCCTCTCTCCCTCCTTCCCTCCCTCCCTCCCTCCCTCCCTCCCTTCCTTCCTTCCCTTCCTTCCTTCCTCCCTTCCTTCCTTCCTCCCTTCCTTCCTTCCTTCCTTCCTTCCCTTCCTTCCTTCCTCCCTTCCTTCCTTCCTCCTTCCTTCCTCCCTTCCTTCCTTCCCTTCCTTCCTTCCTTCCTTCCTTCCTCCCTTCCTTCCTTCCCTTCCTTCCTTCCCTTCCTTCCTTCCTCCCTTCCTTCCTTCCTCCCTTCCTTCCTTCCTTCCTCCCTCCCTTCCTTCCTTCCCTTCCTTCCTTCCTCCCTCCCTTCCTTCTTCCTTCCCTCCTTCCTTCCTCCCTTCCTTCCTCCCTTCCTTCCTTCCTTCCTTCCTTCCTTCCCTTCCTTCCTTCCCTCCTTCCTTCCTTCCCTTCCTTCCTTCCTCCCTTCCTTCCTTCCCTCCTTCCTTCCTTCCTTCCTTCCTCCCTTCCTTCCTTCCCTTCCTTCCTTCCTCCCTTCCTTCCTCCCTTCCTTCCTTCCCTTTCTTCCTTCCCTCACTTCCTTCCTTCCCTTCCTTCCTTCCCTTCCTTCCTCTCTTCCCTTCCTTCCTTCCCTTCCTTCCTTCCTCCCTTCCTTCCTTCCCTTCCTTCCTTCCTTCCCTTCCTTTCTTCCCTTTCTTCCTTCCCTTTCTTCCTTCCCTTCCTTCCTTCCTTCCTTCCTTCCTTCCCTTCCTTCCTTCTTCCTTCCCTTCCTTCCTTCCTTCCTTCCTTCCTTCCTTCCTTCCTTCTTTCCTTCCTTCCTTCCTTCCTTCCTTTCCTTCCTTCCTCCTTCCTTCCCTTCCTTCCTCTCTTCCCTTCCTTCCTTCCTTCCTTCCTTCCTTCTTCCTTCCTTCTTTCCTTCCTTCCCTTCCTTTCTTCCTTCCTTCCTTCTTTCCTTCCTTTCCTTCCTTCCTTCCTCCCTCCCTCCCCCTTTCTTCTCTTCTTCTAGATTAAACATTCTGCGTCCTCAGGCCCTTTCCATCTCTGACATTTCATGTTCTAAGGCCTTTACTAGCTCTGACATTGAGTATATGGTTGCTGTATGTGTGGTATGCCTGGGAAGAGGTAGACTAAAGCATCCGGCTGTGATGACAGTCAGAAAATAAAGCTCTTGTCCTCCCTTCCTCTGCACATTTGTCCCCAACCGAGACCCGCTGCTCGGGAATAGGCTTAAAACAGAACCTGGAAGGGCCTGCAGCTCCTGGCCGGCAGCCTGGGATTACCCTGATGTCTTGCAGACACCCTGGGCTTTTCTATTACTCTGGTGGCAGTGGCAGCAGCGGCAACAGGGCCTCTCCCCACCTTCTCCCCTTGCACACATGCTACTGGGCACAGAACCAGGACGCCTTGGAAAAAGCCCCCCCCCCCCCCCGACTTTTCCCTCTTTCCCCGGCTCAATGAAACACATCTTTAAAGAGCGTGGCTGGGCAGGATGGTGAGTGGTTCAATTCCCGGTGCCTGGGCTGTAAGTGGAACTGACAGGTGAGGGAACGCAGCTCACCCGTGTGGCAGGGAGGCAGAGAGAGGCTGATTGAGAGCGAAAAGCCTTCTGTTGTCGGTTGGCTCTGGAGTGATTGCAGCGAGTCTGCAGCAGAGGCCGGTAATTAGCAGGCCTGGCTGTGAGACAGCCATCAGGGAGAGGCGGACTGCCGCGGCCTCTGCAGGGAAGCAGGCTGAGCCAGGGATGGGCCCAGGATGGGCCAGAGACGGAGAAGAGGCTGTAGCCCAGTCCCAAAGGTCCCCTCCTCCGGGGCAAGAGTTTCCAGCCCCCAGGCTCCCTGCATGTGGCAGACCCGTGACCCAGACCCAGGGTTCTAATCTCCCCTGTCACTAACCTGTGGCAGGACCAGGCAATCCACAGGGCTCTGGGTCTCCCTGGCTCTGTCAGGCAATGCTGGGTTTGGGCTAAAGCATTTCTAAGGTACCTTCTAACTTCAAACCTCTTTGTCCCAAGGGCTGCTTCCAGGGGAGCCAAGTGATGTAGTGGATAGCATGCCTGGAGTCAGACTCAATTTCCTGAGTTCCAATTCGACCTTAGACACTAGCTGAGTGACCCTGAGCTTAACTCTGTTTTCCTCAGTTTCCTTATTTGTAAACTGCGTTGGAGAAGGAAATGGCAGATCACTGCAGTATCTTTGCCAAGAAAACACCAAATGGGATCAGAGAAAGTCGAATATGACTGAAAAAACAAAAAGCAAAAATGATTGAACAAAAAGCCCTTTCTCATCTCTGCCATTTTGTGGTTCCCTCCCCAGCTGTGATTGTCAGTGTTTTAAAGGTTCTCCCAGCTCTGACATCTTGTGTTCTAAGGGCCCCCCCCCCCCGCCAGCTCTGACCTCCTGGGTTCTAAAGACCTCCCAGCTCTGACATCCCATGTTCTAAGGACCCTCCCGGCTCTGACATCTTGTGTTCTAAGGGCCCTCCCAGCTCTGACATCCTGGGTTCTAAAGACCCTCCCAGCTCTGACCTCCTGGGTTCTAAGGGGCCTCCCAGCTCTGACATCCTGGGTTCTAAAGACCCTCCCAGCTCTGACATTCCGTGTTCTGAGGGCCCTCCTGATTTCACTATTACATGTTTTAAGGCAGAGGTCCATGTGTAGGAACTTGTTTTGTATAGCCAATGAAACTAAACATCTTTTTTTACATTTTAAAATTGTCTTATTGTATTTTAAAATGTAAAAAAAAACATTCTTAGCTGAAGAGTCACACAAAAATAGCTCATGGACTCTATTTGGCTCTTGAGTAGTAACTTGGCCCATTCCATCTCTGTAGGTCTATAACTAGGAGTTTTTACCTAGAATATGAGCTGGAGTATTGGGGCTAATTAGCTGAAATCTCTCCTTATTTCTCTGCAACATTCAACCAAGGAAGAGGGTGATTATTGAGGGAGAAACTGTGAAAGCAAAGTCGGGGCTCCAGGGAGCTCTCCTGAAAGCAAGGGACAGCTAGGTGCCTTTCAAGGAAAGGGATGAAGGGGAAGGGTGAAGCAGGGGCCCTGAGCCAGAGGTGGCTCTTTTCTTGCAAGCTCCCTTTCAGTTGGAACATTCTTCTTCTCTTCTCCAGGAAATGCTGTTGTAATGGTTCTAGCTTGCCTTGTGCCCTGGGGGGTGCTAATCCCCACCACTACATTACCTCGATAAATGACCGATTTCATTCGTATTTAAAAATTTATAACATAGCTGTCCATGGCACGTTCTTCAGATCGACACATACCGCCATGTCTCATAAGGATGAGTCATCCTTGGGCTGTTTGCAGCCCACAGACAGAAGACAAATACCTTCTCGAGAACATACCAACGCCCAAGGAAACAGACCCGACTGGAATATCATGGTGGGTCCAGAGCAGAGTAACTTAAGATTCATGTTTCTTGCAGATGGCAGGTCCTGGTAATGATCTCACCGCCCATATTTGTACATAGTTTCTAGGAGTTCAAAGCTTTCTATATATTTCTCTGTCCCTCTGAGGGATCATACAGACAAATTTTTATTAACCATAATAATAGCATTAGTAATAATTGCAATAAAAATAATGATGATGATGCAACAATATTTATTAATATTAATGATGATGATGATGGTTAAGATTTGTAAAGTGCTATACCTTGTAAAGTGATATTATTATTCTCATTTTATAGATGAGGTTTAGAAAGAATAGGTGACTCATCCAGAATCACTCAGGTAGGAAATAGCTGAGGTAGATTTGAATTCAGGTTTTTCTGACTCTTAATGCTAAAGTTCTATTCCCTGTCCCCACATTGGGAGACATATGCTTCAGCTGGGTAAAATATCTGACTAAAAGTCTCAAGAACTGAATTCTAATTTAGTCTCTGTCACTAATTCTCCACTGGCCCTTGGGTAGCTAACTCAGAGAAATTACATTTGTTTGGTTATTTTTGAGTTGTGACCTCATTTGGGGTTTTCTTAGCAGAATTACTGGAATGGTTTGCCATTTCTTCTCTCTGTCTCTGTCTCTCTCTCTCTCTCTGTCTCTGTCTCTCTCTGTCTCTGTCTCTCTCTCTTTTTATCTCTCTCTCTCTTTCTCTCTGGATGAGGAAACTGAGGCAAACAGAGTTAAGTGACTTGCCTAAGCTCACATGGCTAATAAGTATCTGAAGTCAGATTTGAACTCAGGGGCTCCTGAGTCTGGGCCCAGTGTTTTATGCACTTCAACACCATCTAGCTTTCCATCTACAGAGGTCCAGATTGCACCCATGGGGGCAGCTAGAAGCCACATGTTTGCACAGAGCACCAGGTGTGAGGTCAAAGAAGATGACTTCAAACTCAATTCATATTCAGAGATGCTGGGCAAGTCACTTAATGTCTGCCTGCCTCAGTTTCCTCATCTGTAAAGTGAGGTTCAAATAAAATAACATTTGTAAGCACTTACAATTCCTGTACCATAGCAAATGCTTTATGAAAGTTAGGTATGATTATTACTAGTGGGTGAAAGCTACAAGAAATAGATTGTTTGTTCTCTAGGAGCAAGAATCTCACGGCTATTAGATTTGTCTCATGTTTTGTGAAATGATGATTTCTCCATTACTGGAGGAATTCAAACATCTGGAAATTGCTCGTCAAGGAAATTTTATGTGCAGAGAGGTGAACTAGATCCCAGATTCGAGGGTCATGATCCTATATGGGGTTGCCAACTGAATGTGAGGCTGTGAAATTATGAGTTATCAGTAAATATGTGACTTGCATACCTATTTTATATATATATATATATATATATATATATATATATATATATATATATATATATATATATACACACACACACACACCTAGGGTCATGTAAACATTTCTTAGGCGAAAAAGAGTCATGAGTGGAAAAACTTTAAGAAGCTCTGGACTAGTTGACCAAGACTGTTTTTCCTAGGAAATCATAGAACCAAACACTCAGGGATATGTTGGTAAATGTTTAACAACCACCTTTCTGGGGTGGGGGAGGAGGGGTACAAATGATGTACTATCAAGTTTACTCTGCAATAGTAACATTTCTTTCAATCACTTTCTTAAATCTTGACAACTAGCAGGATAATAACTTAAGCCCTGATTGATAGGATTTGCTGGTTTCTAAGGTGTCAGTGCTCATACTGAATATTTAACACTCAGCTCATTTAACACTCAGATGAGTCAGATCCTGCTAACAGAATTCACTCTCTTTTCCTACTATATAACTCTTCTTGTAAACACAGTTTGATGCTTCCCTGAGTATCACCCTTCTTCTTACTCTCAGTCCATTTATTCCAATACACATTATTACTAAGTGCCGGACACGGGATTGGATGTTAGACAGAACTGCTCCCCTCCAAGGATCCCTGCCCTCAAGAAGCTCACATTCCACCGGGTGGGTGAGCAGGGAACAATTCATACACAGACATAAACGTAAAGGGTGGAACCGAAACCAACTCATTCCTCTCTTAGCAAGGCAGCAGAGCCAAATGGAGTGGTTTCAACCCCACCTTACATAAACATAAAAAAGCAAACCCTATATATGTAATAATATATTTTATATGTGTATGTATACACAGAGAGTGAATAAAAAGTAATTTCAGGGGAGAGGAGATAGCAACTTTTTGGAAAGGATTTAGAAAAGATTTTAGAGGATGTGGGACTTAAGTGGAGCCTTAAAGAAAGCTAAGGAGGGGTGAGGAGGGAATGCATTCCAGGCATGGGGGACAGCCAAGGCAAAGGCATGGAGGTAGGAGACGAAATCTTGTGCAAGGAGATTAGCAAGTGTGGCCAGAGAAAGAGATCTGTGATAAGCCTGGATAGGTAGACCATAGTCAGGTTGTAAAAGGCTAAGTGACAGATTGTCTTTTGACATTTACCTGATTCCTCCTTCTAACATCTCTCATTATTTTTATTTATTTATTATTACTTAAAAAAAAAATCCAGGCAATGGGTGTTAAATGACTGGGCCAGAGTCACATAGCTAGATTTGAATTCAGGTCCTCCTGACTCCAGTGCTGGTACTTTATGATTTTACCCACCTACCTGCCCCTGCCATCTCTTTAAGTCAACCATTGTCAGATATTGGTAGCCTGTACAGAAAACTGGGAAAGCAGTATTGTTTCATGCCAGCTGATGGAAAAGTCACCAATGTCTACAAAATCACCAGGAAACAGTGGTCTCAATCCCTACCTCCCTATCCCAACAAATAGATAGACCAGTAATCTCCCGTTAGAGGATTAAAAGGTTAATAAATGTTGCATTGTATTATAGAAAATGTCAACAAATCTTTGTTTAGGTTATAACTATAATTAAGTACTTTGAAATATTTCTTACTTCACTTCTTTGTTGTCAGCTTCTTATTCTTGTGAGAAAGGGTGAGGCTTCTTGTCCATATGGTTATAGATTTAGGACTAGCAGGAATAACTGAGAACATCTGACCCACCCCTGTTAGTTTTACAGATGAAGAAACTTACAGATGGCTGAAATCAGTAAGTAGGAAGTGGGAGAACTAAGATTTGTAATGAGATCTCCTGGTTCTAGAGTCAAAACTCTTTCTCAGATATCCCATTGTGGTGATCTGTAAGGTTCCTTCCAGCCCTGAGATTGATCTAAATCTGGTTAATCTAAATTAATCCTGAGACTAGTCTAAATCTGGCACCAAGGTGGGGATAACCCAATAACAGAGGCAAAAATATGACAACCCTGTCTGCTCTGGTGAACCCAGGACAGTCGGGTGCCTTGTTGATCAAGACTGAACCTAAGACACCAGGTCACCTTACTGGTGATGATTGGTGTCTTCCAAGATGGAGTAGACACCAGGTAGAATATCCTTGTCCTCATGAAGCTTGCCCAAACACTCATTCTATAAGGACAAATCTGATTTTTATCCTTTTAGGGGCTGCTGTTCTGAATTCTAAGATTTTGTCTATGAGATTTAATTTAATTTAATTAAGCAGCGCTGATCTAAAATGTCAGTCATCATTTTCTTTTTGAGGGGAGAATAACAAATTGTTTTTGTTTTTATTTTTTATTTTTTAAAAAAATTGTTTATTATTATGAGTTTGACAAACAACAAACATGAACATTTCCTTCTATAAAGAGTAAAAAATGTGCATGGCACCATTAAACTCTGTTACATAGTTTTAAAAAAATATTAATTTTAATGTAGTTCCAACACTATTTTGCTAATCTGTTTTCCATTCTAAATTTTCTTTTTCTCTCTTCTGTGTAATTGCTGAATGTTACATATGCTCTTTTCCTTCTTCTTTTTCTAATAGTGCTAACACTAGTCCCAGATTATCCTCCATAAATATCCCCCCACCTTTTCTCCCCAAGCCTTCCCTTATGGCAAGTGGTTTAAAAAAAAAATAAACCTACACATTGGTCACATCTGAAAAGGTTTGTCTCATTCAGTCTGCCAAGAAGTGGATATCATGAGTGAGTCATTATTGGTTTTCTGGGGTTGTGATTGGTCATTGCATTGGTTAGAGCTTTTAAGTCTTTTGAGGTTCTTTCCTTTAGCATTGTAGTAATTGTTCTCCTGGTTCTGCTCACTTCACTCTGCATCAGTTCATCCAAGCTCTTCTCTGTTATTTCCCTTTCATCATTTTTTGTGGCATGATAATATTCCATTAGATTAACATGCCATAATTTTCAGCCATTTTTCATCTGATGGACACCCATGTTGTTTCTAATTTTTTTGTTCTAAGAAAATGTGCAGCTATAATTCATTCCTTCCTTTTCTTTCCTTCCTTCCTTGCATTCCTCCTTTTCTCCTTCTCTCCCTTCTTCCTTTTCTCCTTTTTTCTCTCTCCTTCTCTCTTCCTCCTCCTCCTTCCTGCCTTTCCTCCTTCCTCCTCCTCTTTCTTTTCTTTCTCCTCTTCTTCCTCCTCCTCCTCCTCCTCCTCCTCCTCCCTCTCTCTCATCTAGACACTTTCCTTCTTTCTTTGACCTCTTTGGAATATATGCCTTGTAATAGTATCACTGGGTCAGACGCTTCTTAATAAGAGCATTTTCTTCAATATAGCTCTATACTTGACCATCAGACCCACCTCTGAAACCCCTGAAGTTCCACTCCCTCCCTTACTCCCCTCCTAATATATTTGCACCCAATAGTAAAACTTGATTGTGGTACCAGGCTTTACCACTTGGTAAAGTCTTCCTTTATCCTGGAGTTGGGGATCCCCTCAAAAAAACCCTTATTTTCAGGATCTTGAGATAAGTTAAAACAAATAAATTCCCCCATTCTCATTTCTCTTTTGCTGAATCTTCGCTCTGGAGTAGGTTTATTTGAATGATTTGAATACTGGCGATAGATAATAGAAATCTTAGCTAAAGCTTTATAAACACTTGCTATGTTCCAGACACTACTCCACTAAGCACTGGAGAGAGAAAAATAAGCAAGTAAAACAATCTTTGCTTTCAAGGAGCTTCTATTCTATGGGGAAAAACAATAGATAAAGGGGTGTCAGGAAGGGGTGTTGGGTGGGGGCATAGATGGGAGTTGGGGAGACTTAAATCCATCAGGGGCAAGCCAAGGAGGCTGCACGAAGTGCTGGTTCCTTGAGGTACAAGGCTCTCTTATTAGAGACTGAGGGTGGAGTCCAAGTGTTGGGTGGGGTTGAGATAGTCTGAAAGTAGGGCCATGGGGCAGAGATTGCAAGAAGTCTTGTTAGCTCACAGAAACAGCCTTGGGCTCTTCTCCCATAGCTTGGGGAGATGCAGCTGATGCTGGTGAGCTCCAGAATCTTGAAGTATGGAGTTGTGTGTGGGCCATTGGTATTCAGTAGGTAAAGGGGAATAATCAGGACAGTGAAATACTGCCTAGAACAAAGAAGCTCTGGGATTACCAGGTGCTAGCTCAGCTAGGCAGATACAATGCGTGTCTGAAGGCAATGACAGCTGATGAGAGATGGTAGCTGGAGTAAAATAATAACAAAAACAAAAGTAACAACCTCAACAATAGCAGCGATTACCATTTATATTGAGCTTTTAGATTTGCAAAACATTCACAAATATCTGGTTCTATCCTCATAAATCTGGGAGCCAGGTTGTAAAATAATCCCATTTTATAGTTGAGGAAACTGAGGCAGTCATGGTCCAATGATTAGGAAATATCTGAGACTGTATTTGAACTTATATTGACTGATTTCATGCCAGAACTCTTTCCACTGCTCTTTTTGGAACCAAATATTCTCCAACTTGAGAATCAAGACAGTTAATTATCAATGGTGGGACCATTGGCAAATCATATCACACAAAATTAAATACAACAGAAAGGGCATTAGTTCTGGAGTCAGTGGACCTGGATTCAAATTCTCTCTTTGAAACTTCATACCTATATGATTTGTGCAAGTCATTTAATTCCTCATCATTAAAAGTATAGGAGATCTGGGCGGTCCGGCTTTCATCCCAGCCCTCGATGTCATCAGCTTAGGAGTCAACTCCAGTGGAGAAGGGGCATGTCATCCCTACCAATTGCCACCCAACTGCCAGGGCACCTTGAGGGAGAGACAGTAGGTACCAAGAAAGTCACCCTGTTGTAGCCACCTTGATTACCATTCTCTCAGACACTGATGCCCAGGATCTTCAGCTCAAGAGCTCTGGGAAGAGGGACATTAAGAGCTCTGGGAATAGGGACATTAAATGATCTTGATAAAGAAAAGGCATTCCTGTCTGCTCTGCTGTTCACCCTAAAAACCACGGGAATCTTTCTGTCTGATATGCAACTGAAACTTTCCATCTAAGTCTCCCATTGGAAAATGATTGCTTTGAGAGCAGGGACTGGCTGATTTTCTATTCCTATCCCCAATACTTAGCACACAGTATTTTGCCTGTAGTTAAGTGCTTAATAAATATTTCATTCATTTGCTCTCATTCATTCATCTGCAAAGAGATTGGGTTGGATTTTCTGGCCTCTGAGATCACTGTGGTCCTGTGCTAGACCTGGAATCGGGAAGATCTGAGTTCAAATACCACTTCAGACAAATAAGATCCGTGTGACCCTTAACCTCTCCCTGCCTTAGTTTCCTCATCTGCAAAGCAGGGATAATGGTAAGCACTTACCTCCCAAGGCTGTGGTGATATCATATGTGTAAAACATTTTGCAAACTAAAACACTGTCCCAGCAGGAGCCATGATTATGGTCACTAGGAGGGGGACATGGGGGACATGGCTTTTGGGACTGATTCTCCATTGCCTTTGCTGGAGGGAACAAGCAAGAGTTGCTCATGTGAGAGCAGGAGCTCAAGGAGAAGAACATCCAACACATAGAGGGGTCACAGAAGTCCAGTAGGAACCAGCCCAGAGGGGAGTGGGAGGCTGAGAGCTGATTGATGGCTGCTGGGTCAGCTGCCTTTGAAGGCTGTTCTCTTCTTGAAAGGAAAGAGCTGTCAAACTCTGACTTTCACATTTGCAGGGCTGTGTAGTCCCAATCTGCAGGTCACTTTTCCCATTTTCATTAAGATTTTAGCCTCTGCAAAGTCTGATTGACTTTAACTGCCTTTTCTCTTGGATATCACACTCCTGTGGTCTGGCCCATGGGCAAGCTCAATTTCACTGCAGGGAAGGGCAGATTGGCCAGATAGAAGCAGCCTTCTGTTGGGACTTTTCTGTTAAAAAAAAAAAAAATTAAAGATATTCTCTCTTTAGACCTTTTAAAAAAAAAAAAGTTAAAGATGTCCTTTCTTTAGACCAGCAAATGTGAAAGTCTCTAGGGAACAACGCAATGTGAAGGTGAGGTTCCTCTGGGGCAAATCCTTATTTTAAAAAAAAGGGAGGGAGTTAAGATAAATATTTAAGCATTAAAGAGGCAATGGAAAGATTCAGTGGAAAGAGCAGTGGATTTGGAGGAACACAACAATTTCCTCCTCTGTAAGTCCAGCTGTAAGTCAATGGTTCTTAATCTGAGGTCCATGAACTTTATTATTATTAT
>NC_067400.1:579330600-579385600 GCF_016432865.1 Antechinus flavipes
CTTCCTCCCACGTCGTGGAAGGGGCTCCAAATCGGGGCGAGGCGCGTCTGAACTCCACCCAACTGGTCTGACCCTGAACCTCAGTTTCCCCTTTTGTAAAGTGAGAAGGATCACAAGGGACGTCCGCACTGAGCATTAAGTCTGCAAGCGCTTTTCCCGCTCAAACTTTGTGGCGCCCCCTCGGTCCCTGCCCCTCCCCCGCCTGCGCCCAGAGCGCCCTTCTCCTCACTCAGAGGGCGCCCCCCCCGCAGGGAAGGCTGGCGGAGATCCAGCCACAGTCACGCACAACCTCCGCACGGTCCCGGAGGGGGGGGGGGGGGGCGGAGGCGGAACTCCCTCCTGCAGCGGAGGGCGGGGCCACGGGCACGCGCACGCGGGGGGGCGGGGGCGGAACTCCCTCCTGCAGCGGAGGGCGGGGCCACGGGCACGCGCACGGAGGGGGGGCGCCCCGCCACTGAAGGGGAAGCGGCCGACGCGCTTATTCTCCCACGCGCACTGTCCGAGGAAGACGGGCCGCGGCTGTCACCCTCACGTGCGCTCCCCGTGCGCGTCTAACGGGTGTGTGATGTGGCTGAGCTAGACTGTGCGTAGCAGGCCCGGGCAGGCCCCGCGTGTCTCTAACATAATGTGTACTACATATAAACACATACGTGTATAGGCGTGTGTAGTACCCGTCCCCATGCACCTGCACACACACACACAGGCACATGCGTGTGTATGTAAATGTGTGCGTACCGATGCCCAGACAGGGGCACACAGAGGCCCCGCATAGAGACTCCTAAGTATGTACATGCATTGCACAGACAGCGTGGCCCTGGCGCCAGCACTTACCTACAGATACACTGATACTTAGGCACGCGTGCGCATCATGCGGGTGCGCGTTTTCCATTCATTCTAGCAGCGCGTTTACTTGTTTTTCACAATCTACCTTGACTAGTTACACCCATGCCCGATAATTAGCGTGTATAAATGTATGTGTACAGAGACACACACACTTTAAAAAATAAGTTACATTTGTTCATAATGAACAGAACTTTTTTTTTTTTTGCTCTCCTACTCCTCCTGTCTTTGGGTGGGAATCCTTGGAATCAATATGTATAATTAAGCAAGATCTGTGTCCTCCACCGGCTTTACCCAAAAGGGTCTGTTTCATTCTGCATCTTGAGCCTGTCCCCGCCCCAGTCAGGAGGTGGGGAGCATGCGCATTATCCGCCCTCTGAAATCGGCCTTAGAGATAATTTCACCCACCTGTCCAGCCCAACGCCCCTGCATACACACTCACTCTCACTCACTCACACTCACACACACTCACTCTCACTCACACACTCACACTCACACACACTCACTCTCACACACACACTCACTCTCACACACTCACACTCACACACACTCATACTCTCACATACACACATATACACTCACTCACACTCATACATACTCACACTCACACCCTCACTCACATACACTCACACTCACTCACACATTCATGCACACACTCTCTCACACACTCTCACTCACACTCACACCCTCACTCACTCACACACTCACTCTCACACACACACTCACTCTCACTCACTCTCACACTCTCACTCACTCTCACACACACACTCACTCTCACTCACACTCACACACTCACTCTCTCACACACTCACACTCCACACACTCACACACACACTCACTCTCACTCTCTCACTCACACACACTCACTCTCTCACACTCACACTCACACCCTCACTCACACACTCACTCTCACTCTCTCACACTCACATACACTCACACTCACATACACTCACTCACACTCACACACTCACACTCATTCTCTCACACACTCACACTCTCACACTCACACACTCACTCTCACACACACACTCACTCTCACACACTCACACTCACACACACTCATACTCTCACATACACACATATACACTCACTCACACTCATACATACTCACACTCACACCCTCACTCACATACACTCACACTCACTCACACATTCATGCACACACTCTCTCACACACTCACACTCACACACACACACTCATACTCTCACACACTCACACTCACACACACTCATACTCTCACATACACACATATACACTCACGCTCACTCACACTCATACATACTCACACTCACACTTACACTCTCACACACACTCATACTCTCACACACACTCATACTCACATACACTCTCACACTCACTCACACACACACATACACACTCACGCTCACTCACACACTCATACTCACATACACTCTCACACTCACTCTCACACACATACACACTCACGCTCACTCACACTCTCATACACACTCACACTCACTCACACTCTCATACACACTCACACTTACACTTACACTCTCACACACACTCATACTCACATACACACTCACACTCTCACACTCTCACATACACTCATACTCTCACATACACACATATACACTCACACTCACACTCATACATACTCACACTCACACTTACACTCTCACACACACACTCATACTCTCACTCACACTCTCATACACACTCACACTTACACTTACACTCTCACACACACTCATACTCACATACACACTCACACTCTCACACTCTCACATACACTCATACTCTCACATACACACATATACACTCACTCACACTCACACTCATACATACTCACACTCACACTTACACTCTCACACACACACTCATACTCTCACTCACACTCTCATACACACTCACACTTACACTTACACTCTCACACACACTCATACTCACATACACACTCACACTCTCACACTCACTCACACTCTCACATACACTCATACTCTCACACACACACACTCACATACACACATACTCACACACATACTCACACACACACTCTCATACACACTCACTCACACACTCACACACAGCCTGTCCCGTCAGTGACAGTCCCCTCCTGTTTCCCCACTCCCACCCCACCCCCGAGGAAGGCAGAGATGGGAGCTCCAGGCTCTCTCTGCTCATCCTCTCCCTACCCTCCTGCCCCTCTGACTGATGAATGATGCTGTTTGAAGGTATTCTTGAAATTTCTGATGGAGACAAGTTTCTTAAGTGCTTTTAGAGGAGGACTGTACTTTGTAATACTTGTCATAGCCGGGCTAGTAAACTCCAGCCCTTTAAAAGCCGGAACCTCACTCTGTTTCCTGAAGAAGAGGGAATAGGTCATTAACTGTGAATTTCAAATGAAGTAGATTTACAGTATATATCACAGAAATCTGCTCCCGCGGGCGGGCGGCCTGTACCAAGTGCTCCGAGGGCAGGCAAGCCCAGTGGGGGTCCGGCCGGTTCCAGAAGCCAGCTCGCTGATTTTCTTGGCTGAGCCGACTGAAGCCCAGGCATCCCGTCCCAGGAGTCTGAGGTGAACGTGTTGGATTTGCAGCTTAACACCGTCCCCAGAGCCAAAGCTGGCCGCCAGGAGGGCTGTCGGTGCCAGAGAGCCCACCGGCTAGGGCGCCCACCCTGTGGGCAGCTGGCGAGAGGGGCGGCGAGAGCTCTGGAGGAAGGGCGAGAGGCCAGAGGATGATGGATTTCTGTTCAACTCAATTCAATTCGACCAACATTCGCCCACTTAGACACAGACACATAGTTATACATAGAGCTTCCTTCCCTCTCCCTGATATCACAGAAGAGGGAAGCGGAACCCTGACGAGTGATGAGTTGGGAATGAATCCCAGTTCCTCTGGCTCCAGGGCCAAACTCCGGCCATGTTTGTTAGGCCCCTACTATGTGCCAGACACCAAGGATTGCTGCTATTTGTCCTTTGTTCTCGGGAAGGACCCTGACATCCGGGAGGGGACGCCCTGACGTGCAAGTGAATTAGATGTAAGTCGGGGAGGGCTGTGCAAAGTCACCTGCCTCACCTTCCCTCCAGAGCCGACGGGGTCCAGTGGCAAGATCCGGATAGCAGGAGGTGGCCCCCAGACGCGGAGAACACACACACACACACACACACACACACACACACACACACTCCCTCCCGTTTTACTAAGAGGTAGTGGTGGTGTGGGGAACACTCGTACAAGGAAGGCAAAGAACGTTTATTAAGCACTTAGCTGTCAGGAATTGTGCTGAGAGCGGGGATACAAAAACGAGCCAGAATAAGAAAGATGAGGTCTGCCCCTCAGGAAGCTCACATTTTATTGGGGAAGGACAACCTCCAGAAGGGAAGCTGGAAAGGGGAGAGGGAAACTGTCCTTGGTCCTTTCCTGAAAAGGACACCCCAAGAAACTCCCCAGTGGGATAAGGGGGGGAGACCATGAGAGAAGTAGTAGGGTGAGACTGCAGCTGAAGCATCTTACACAGGTAAGGAAACTCTCCACAAAGTAAATATGACATAGTTTTAGGGGTTTGTATCAAGAGAGACACACAGACATTATATATGTGAGTCTTGGAATAGCCTCGAAGTGGGGAAATCCTGGGCGCCTGCTCCTGACTCATGTGGGGTTCTGGGGGAGTTATTGAACTCTCAGTGCCCCAGAAATCTCTCAGACTATGATGATCTGTGATGATGGAAGGATCTTCTTCACCCTGAAATTCTCTACACAGTGAAATCACACGACAAAATGGAACAAAACCTAATTGTGGGTTTTAATCCTAGATTTATCACTTGGTAACTAGGTTACCTTAATGAATTCCTTTCTAGATACCATTTTCCTCGTCTTTTAAGTGCCTGGGAAGGAATTTGGAACCAAGGGTTAATATACAGCCCAATCCATTTCTAATATTCTTAATACCTAGAGAGGCATTGTACCCTGGGGAGTAGAATGCTTAGCTCTGAATTCAAATCCCACTTCAAACATTGATTCCTTGTGGGGCCCCGGGTAAATTACTTAGTTCTTCTGAATCTTAGTTGCTCATTTACAAAACCAGGCTGAGAATAATAGCACTAAATCACAGGGCTGCTTTGAGGATGAAAGGAGATAAGGTACACTGAGCACTTTGTAAACCATAGTGTTATTTAAATATGAGCTGTTATTACTAAGACTATGACTCCTCCTCCTCCTCCTCCTCCTCCTCTTATTCTTATTATTATCTACCTGGAATAGGAAACAGCTTTTGGCTAGGGACTGCCGTGTATAGTACTCTAACCCAAAGCCCTATGGGATCAGTAACTGAATGTGAGGGTCATGAGATTATGATTTATCATTAATAAATGTTTGCTTTATATAACTATTTTATATACCTATAGATCTAGGCCTGTGGAGAAAAAATTTCAGGTGAAAAGGAGTCATGAATGAAAAAAGTTTAAGAAGCCCTGAAAATCCTATTCCCTACATTTGATTGGTTAAAACAAACATCTGTTGACCCTCTAGATGAGGGCTAGGGAGTGAGGGGGGGAATCTTGAGCCTGAATATTAAGGTTTTGCCCAGGGGCTGTGGGGCTAAGAACACAGGGAAGAGTGGATACCAAGGAAACTGGAGAGTCAGGATGTTACTAAATAGAGCCCCAAAGAAATCTTTTGCTTGGATCTGGCCTGCAGTGTGCATGACATGAGTGGAAGCATCCTAGTACCCAGGCAAGGGAAAAATGTAGGAGATATGACATAATCAAAGGAGAGTGTACAGAGATTTCTCTGCAGCTGGGGAGAAAACGTTTGTTCCTCAAAAGATTAATGGGAATCATCTGTTTTTCAAGTCAGCCTCATCTCCTAGGACTTAAGAGCCTCAGCTGCTACGGGAGGCTCTTAGGATCAGGGATACAAGAGACATTAAGGGTCATCTTGTAGACTGAGTTTAGAGTTGGAAGAGATCCTAGTTTAACCATCCCCATTTTATGGATGAGGAAACAAAGCCAGAGAAGTCGACTTGCCACATAGTAGGACTCCATATATCCTTGTTGGTTGATTGCCCCAAACTACACAAGGAGTAAATTGGGCCAGGATGGGAAGTGAGATCCCTGATTCCAAAGCCAGCACTTTCCATTGTGTCATGAATCTGAAGCAGATAGTGTGGGAGCCTTTAACCCCAGTGCTGGATGGGGTGATGGATTGAGCCTGATTATATCTAGGGGGCTTTTTAATGTTTTTTAAACAATAATTTGGCATGAAGAGGAAAGGAGAGGGATTAGACTGTGAGAGAAGCCTGCTCCCTGGGTCATTCTCTGACTATTTCTTTAAGGAGCTCAGGGGGCAAAGTGTCTAGCTTCTTGATTTCTGACTCAGATATACCTTAAAGTAGGTGGTGAAATTCATAAGGGACTATCAGGGATTTAGCTTCTGTTGAACCACAGTTATCAAAGCATATGGATCCTGGAAGACTAGAGCACCTTGATGTGCTCATTTGTAAAATGGGAATAGTAGCATGTGCCTCAAAGGAGTGCTTCGAGAAACAAATGAGACAATGTATGGAAAAATGCTCTGTTAAATGACATTTGCAAAGCATTATAAAGACAACAATTTACAAATAAATTATTATAATTAAATGTGAATAATCCTGGTTATTGATAAATTCCGTTATTATTCTCCAAGTCCAGATATATTAGCAGTGGAGTCTGATGTACAGACAGTCCAACAGTCAGAAAGGGAAAGACTTGTACGACCTTTCCTCCTACCAATCCTGCCCAGCTGTATTGAATATCCCAGTCTCAGTTTCCCTCCTCCACACACTATAATATTCTAGAACTAGCTTCCAAATATCAGCAGAGGGTCCCCAGCTTCTCTGTTTTTAGTGTTGCCTGGAAGTAGCCCCAATATGGGAAAGGGGTTGGCGGCTTCCTTGGGGTTATACTCTTCAACTGCTTCTTTCCTACCCCTTTGGTTCAACTGCCCTGCCTTCTCTGCTATGCTAACACCACGAAGGCTCAGGCTACAAGGGCATCTTTCCTAGTCATTTTTTGTCATCTTCAACAAGGAATATTTGTTGAGCACTTTTTATTTTAGGATACCCTATATGTATGCACAGCTTACAATTTTTAAAAAAAATAAAGCTTTTTATTTTCAAAACATATGCGTAGATAATTTACAATATTCACCCTTGGAAAACCTTGTATTTCAAAAATTTCCCCTTCACTTCCACCCACCTCCTCCTCCAGATGGCAAGCAATCTAATTTATGTTAAACATGTACAATTCTTCTATATGTATTTCCACAGTTATCATCCTGGGCAAGAAAAATCTAATCAAAAAGGGAAAAAAGTGAGAAAGAAAACAAAGTGCAAGGAAACAACAATTTAAAAAGTGAAAATACTATGTTGTGATCCACACTCAGTCCCCATAATTCTCTATCTGGCTGCAGATGGCTCTCTTCATCACAAGAACATTTACAAAATGTTTCAAGACATGATTACCACCACCTTTGATTCTGTCTAGATTGTCTCGGGCAGTTTTGTTTAGATGGGAGAGAGAGGACATAAAGCTGTTAGAATTGGAGGGAGGCTGTGGAGGTCAAGTTCAAAACTTAATTGAGGTTGACACTTTTTCTCAAGACTCTCATTGTAAATAATAGATAAAGAATGGTGCAAGATGGAGTTCTGGGTATAATGTCTGGCTCTCAATCCTAGTTCTGACATTAAAGACATTAATGAGTTCAGCTGAGTTAACAACCTCTTTGGATCTAAATTTTCTATAAAATAGGGTTTTTATTTGAGGTTGACAGGAAAGATCAGCCTATTATTGCTATTTTATGCTGGATCATGAGGAAAAGCAAGTTGGCTGAGCAAGCAGAAAAGACAGGGGATATAACTTCTCTACCAACAGTGAGCTGTGTGGTGGATCCCTGGCCCTTCCTGAGCCTCAGGTGCATAGCAGCAGATGGAAGAACCCACTCTTTTTTATATTTTAATTTTTTTTTTTTTTTACAGAGAAACAAATTGAGGCCGGTTGAGGTCAGGTGACTTGTTTAAGGTCATACAGATGGAAAATAGCTGAGTTAGGAGCTAAACCCAGACCCCATCGTTTTCTCATTGATATCCTCCTCTGCTAAATGAGGGATTTGGCCCAGATAATCTCAAAAAGCCCCTTTTGTCTCTAAATTCTCTGTTCTGAGGATCCCTTTACATTCTAAATGAGATCACAGAAGAGAGAGGTCACAGAGAACTGACTGATTGAGGAATGTCTAGCTCCAGCTAAGTGTTCACCTTTAGGAACTGTCCAAGGCTCACAGGGGATCAGACATCCCTGGGGGGCTCTAGGAGCCCCTAGGGGCTTGCCACAGCTGGTGAGTACTGGCAGGCTGGCCACCTCCTAGAGTTTAAATCTGGGCTAGAAGTTGCTGTTAGAATTAAAATTTAGTTATAAGAATCTGGGCTAGAAGTTGCTGTTAGAATTAAAATTTAGTTATAAGAATCTGGGCTAGAAGTTGCTGTTAGAATTAAAATTTGGTTAGAATTCACTTCCTCCTCCTTCTCCTCGGGGAGGTCTCAGAGCCCCAGGAATGTGTAATGAGATTAGGACTTCCAGCATCTCCCCCCCTGAGGGCCTTTGGCAGTCACGGTGCCCGCCGAGAGCCAAGTTAGTCAGGAAGTCAGGTTCTGGGTCTCGGATCCCTCGCATGGGAGGTGACTTCTTTTCACCTCTCCCGCAGGCCCCAGATCTCAGCTCCAAGTATCGCTTCTCAGCACTTTTT
The DNA here is from genome assembly GCF_016432865.1 of Antechinus flavipes. NCBI lineage: Eukaryota > Metazoa > Chordata > Mammalia > Dasyuromorphia > Dasyuridae > Antechinus > Antechinus flavipes. Next base: position 579,339,187 of record NC_067400.1, read on the forward strand.
GGGGACCTCCAGGGTCACTTACACAGCACAGGCCCTGGCCTTGTCCTGTAGATCTCCGGTGGGCCAGCTACCCAGCACATTCTGGCCTCTGGCCTTCATTTATAAAGGCCCTTCTCACTCTCTTGGTGGGGGGGGGGGGGTCCCCTGCTGTCTACTCTGGCTAGAAGAAATCTGTAGGTTTTTACAGTTGCCCCAAGGAGCTGGGGGTGGGGAACCTCCATGGGAATGAGAACTCCTGGTTCCTTTGGTGGTTGGCTCTGATTACTTCCTAGCAAGCAATTTAACTACGCTGAATTAGTCAGACAGTTGGTCCACATGAATTTTTAAAGGTTTTACTAAGTGCCATGAATTGTGTTAAGCTCCTAGAGACAGTTGTGACATAGTGGGTAAGAGCCCTGGACTTGGGAGTCAGGAAAATCTGAGCTGGAATCCTGTTTTAGACCTGCCTCTCCTAAACCCAAATCACTTGCAAGTCATGGCATCATCTTCCCAATGTCATGATCCTCTTTGAGAACAACAAAAAAAGAACAAACAATAGTCGACAATCTGTGAGTAAGACTTGATGATCCACTGGGTTCCAACAGGCTAGTTCTCTAATTGGCTAATGCAGCTCCCTCCCTCCCTCCCTCCCTTATTCCCTTCCTCCCTTCTTTCATTTCTTCTTTCATCCCTCCCTCTTTCCTTCCTTCCTTCCTTCCTCTTCTTTCCTTCCTTCCTTCCCTTCTTCCTTCTCTTCTCTGTCTCTTTCCACATATTTGAGGGTGCTATGCCCAAAGTAATATAAATTTTGATCAATGAAACCTCATAAGATATTACAAGTGAGTTTTTTTTGAAGACATACTTTAAATCCAAATCACTCAGACTCTCATTGATAGGCTAATAATAAGTCCTAGCCCAAGCCCCATTTGTTCATTGTTTAGGTCCTGTTTGACTCATAGTGAATGTAAATTTTCTGTTTTGGCTAGAAATCCTAAGGATCTTCCCTTCCCAGATTGATTTTGCTTTTGGAATAGATAAAACGATCATTCTTTGTCTCATTTCTTACCTAGTCTTAATCTGACTGAGAGTTGCCTTGACTCTTAAAGGTCAAGGTCTTTCACTACATCTGAAGCATCTCTAGTCTTTTCAAATTTACCACTGAACCTAGATGGCTCCAGAAGAAAGAGTAAGGCGGGTGACTGCCCAGCCCTACCTCACTTAAACCCAATTCACTTACAAGTCATGATACTGCCTTCCCAACATCATGATCCTCTGATTTTTTAAAATATCTTTTTATTGATAGAACGCATGCCAGGGTAATTTTTTACAGCATTATCCCTAACACTCACTTCTGTTCCGATGTTTCCCCTCCCTCCCTCCACCCCCTCCCCCAGATGACAAGCAGTCCTTTACATGTTGAATAGGTTACAGTATATCCTAGATACAATATACGTGTGCAGAACCGAACAGTTTTCTTGTTGCACAGGGAGAATTGAATTCAGAAGGTATAAATAATCCGGGAAGAAAAACAAAAATGCTAGCAGTTTATATTCATTTCCCAGTGTTCTTTCTCTGGGTGTAGCTGCTTCTGTCCATCATTTATCAATTGAAACTGAGTTAGGTCTCTTTGTCAAAGAAATCCACTTCCATCAGAATACATCCTCAAACAGTATCGTTGTTGAGGTATATAATGATCTCCTGGTTCTGCTCATTTCACTTAGCATCAGTTCATGTAAGTCTCGCCAGTCCTCTCTGTATTCATCCTGCTGGTCATTTCTTACAGAACAATAATATTCCATAACGTTCATATACATGGTCCTCTGATAACGAAGAACAAACATCTTCTCTCTCTGTCTCTCTTTTTTCCCCTCTCTTTCTCTTTCCCTATCTATGTCTGTCTTGTCTGTATTTATCTACTTGTCTATCTGTTTGTCTCCCCTTTTCTGCCTATCATCTATCTATGTCTGTCTTACTATCTGTCTGTTTAGCTATCTTTTGTCTATCTACTTATCTCTGTCTGTGTTGTTTCTTTACCTACCCACACCACATATTCATACATTTATATAACTTACATTTAGCACATAGTAATATAGTACAGCATATAATAATAAAATACTATAGTATATAGTTTAATAATTTATATAGTACTATAGTATATAATAATACTGTGCTATAGTATATAATATAGTTTATAGTATATATTAATATACTTATATTACATATACTATATATAACATACTTAATATATTTATATGCTACATATATCAATTACTATAATGATTAATCCATAGTAATATAGTACAGTATATAGTGTATTATAATAATATAGCATATAGTATAACACTAACTTCTATAGGAATATAGTAGAATAGTATATATTTATATACATGGGAGGGAAGGAAGGAAAGAAGGAAAGGAGGGAAGAGGAAGGAAGGAAGGAAGGAAAAAAGGAAAGAAGAAAGGAAGGAAGGAATGGAGGGAGGGAGGGAGGAAGAAAAGAAAGAGAGGGAGAGAGGAAAGAAGGGAGAGAGAAGAAAGGAAAACAAGAGAAGGAGGGAGAAAGAAAGGAAGGACAGAAGGAAGGAAGGAAAACAAGAGGGAGGGAGGAAGGGAAAGAGAAAGGAAAGAAGGGGTGAAGAAAGGGAAGGAAGGAGGAGGAAGGAAGAAAGTGAAGGGAGAAGGAAGAAAGGGAAACAAAGGAGAGAGGGAGAAGAAGCAAGGAAAGGAGGGGGGAAGGAGGGAAGGAGACAAGGAGGAAGGAAGGAAAAAAAGAAGGGAGGAAAGAAAAAAAATTTTAAAAGTTTTTTTTTCTATGTGCCAGGCACTATATTGGGAATATAAAGAGAGAGAGAGAGAGAGAGAGGAAGGAGAAGAGAGAAGAAGAAAGAAAAAGAGAGATCTTCTAAAAGGAAGTTGAAAGAAGGGAAGGGGGATAAAGGTACTCAGGATCAGAAGGTCAGGCCTGGAACAGGACCAGGAAGGGATTGCAGGCAGGCTGTCCTGGGCACCAGGGAGTGGAGGTGGGGCAGGTCTTTCAGGAAGATGTATTAGGGGAAGCAGAGCAGCCTCAGTGGGGTGATAGGCTGTGCTAGGGCAGGAAGATCCCAGGAGCTGAGAAAAGTTCCATGTGGAAGCTGGTGCTGTTCACTTGTTTTTCAGTCATGTCCAACTCTTCATGATCCCATTTGGGATTTTCTTGGAGTGGTTGGCCATTTCCTTCTCCAACTCATTTTAGGGGGTTATAGGTTAAGGTATCACAAGGTACCACAATAAGTAAGTATCAGATATAAGATTCAAACCTTGACTCTGTATGACCTTTTCCCCTATACCAGGTAAAGAGAGGGAAGGGGAGTAAGCATTTAGTAAAGCACCTACTCTGTGCCAGACAGTGTGCTAAGTGCTTTCCAAATAGCATTTCGTTTGACACCAATTCTGGGAAGGAGGTACTGTTATTATCTTTATTTTACAAATGAAGAAACTGAGGCAGGCAGTTCAATTTAAACTGAGATTAAGTGATTTACCACATAGTAAGTATCTGAGGCTGGATTCGAATCCAGATCTTCATGCCTCCAGGTCCAGTGCTCTATCCCTTCTACCACCAGCTGCTTCTAGAGGCACTACAGCAAATCTACTATTTCTGAATCTCTCCTGTCATTAAACCCTCAACTCTCCATTAATCTGAGATCTCTGAGTAGCTTTGTATCAGAAGAATGAGAGTTGTTACTGTTGTTGTTATCATCATCATGAGCATCATAATGATCTCTCTGATTTTTCTTGTGCAGTATGATAATTGTGGAAATACATTTAGAAGAATTGCACATGTTTAACATATATTGGATTACTTGCCATCTAGGGGAAGGGGTTGGGGGAAGGGAGAGAAAAAATCTGGAACACAAGGTTTTGTAAGGGTGAATGTTAAAAACTACATTTGCATATGTTTTGAAGATAAGAAGCTTTAATAAAAAGAAAATAAAATTAGAAAAAATCATAATCATCTCTCTGACTCCATAGAGTGCCGCCCAGTGATGGACTTAAATTCTGATAATACAGATCACTCTCCAGCCGTTGTCGTGACTATAGAGCCCACAGATCATCATTCAACAAGGAATGTAGCCTTTGACCTCACCAACTACCAGTCAGCAATGGAAGTAACGAGTGACCCCTTAGAACATCTTCTGAAGGCTATACCTTCTGATCTCTCTACCTGTTCCTCCAGCTGTTATATCTCCAGCCCTAGTTCTGCAGTGGATTTAAGTACCGATATTTCATCCTCCTCATCTGCCATGGATATAGCCACAGAACCCATAGACAATCATTTCACCATATTGCTACCCTCTACGTCCCAGCCCTCACTGATGGTTATAGAGCAAAGCATTGATCCCACAACCCTTTACTTAAAGTTTGATACAACTGAGGTCACGCCTCGGGACTCAGACATGGATGTAAATGAGATTGCAGGCCACTGCTCAGTCATGGATGTAACTAGCAGCACCAACCTACGGAAGAATTAGAGAAGAGGTGTGCTATGGGGGTAGTATGGGGTGGGTAGGAATTTGGCATTGATTGTAGGAGCTTTGTGCCTTTCTGTCTGTTTTACATCTTTTTCAATAGTATTTTATTTTTCCAAATACATGTAAATATAGTTTTCAACATTCATTTTTGTAAGACTTTGTGTTCCAAAATTTTCTCTTTCCATCCTTTATCTAATCCTTTCCCGAGACAGCAAGCAATCTGATATAGGCTGAATATGTGCAGTCCTTATAAATATAATTCCATATTTATCATGTTGTACAAAAAACCTTTGTTTTCTGCTTTCCTTTTAATTTTTGTTGCATTGGTTTTGCTTGTGCAAAAATTTTTACATTTAATTCAAGCAAAATCATCCATTTTAAATCTTGTGATCATTTCTTCTTTCTCTTTCTTTTCTCCTTCCTTTTCTCATTTCTTATTTGTTCATAAATTCTCTCACAGTCATAGATCGATGAAAATGTCCATACTCCCATAATTTGCTTATGATATTATATCTAAATCATGCAACCATGTTGACTTTTTCTTAGTATATGGTGTGAGATGCTGGTCTATTATCTAGTTTCTATCAGACTTGTTTTGCATCTTCTTAAAATCTGCTTTGAACTTTCCAGTTACAATCCAAGAGTTTTCTTGTCCTAAAGGCACTCCAGCTCAGTGCTTCAGCAATCACACTGCATTACTCCTCAGCACACTAGGAGAATAATGATAGGTCTTATCTTTACTGAGAGATCCTTCTATGGAAAAAGATAATGTCTTATTTAGAGACTTTAACATATGATCCTAGTATTTCTCTATGAGTGTTGCCCCATGATAATCCTCCATTCCACCATCCTTATTTCCATGGATAGATGAAATCAATGGAGGTCTAAAGAGTCTGTGCTTCTAAAATATTATTTATTAAGTGCCTACTGTGTATCAAGCATTGTACTAAGGCTGAGACTACAAAAAAAAAGTTAAAAAAAACACAGACCTTGCTCACAAGCATCTTATAATCTAATGGTGAGTGGGGGTGGATAGAGACAACTATATACAAGCAAACTATATACTGTATAGAATTAGTTGGAGACAGCAAGAGAAGGCACTTGCATTAAAATGGATCAATAAAGGCTTCTTGGAGAAGGGATCTGGGCTGAGACTTCATATTCCCAATTATTGGGAGATAGATGGTGTCAGCCTTATTAATCCTATTTTGCCGATGAGTAAACTGAGATTTAGATTAAATGACTGATCCATTGTTATACAGTAAATATCAGAGATCTTAAACTTGGGTCTTCTGACTCACAATACAGTGCTCTTTTCCCTATTCCACTCAGAAAACAGGTTTCGCTCCTTGAGTGGCCAATGGAATCCCAAGAGAAGTCATAAAAACTCCCACAGTAGAATAGGGTTAGGGCCTGGACATTCCTAATGTCCATTCCAACTGAACTAAGGACTTTCCAGCATTCCTTAGTTCATAGCTCCCAAATGATATTTTCTCCCTAGAGAACCTCAGTGGTCTGTCTAATTTCCAGCAATGTTGTATGGCTAAACTTTATCTTCTCTACACAAGCAATTATCACCTTTTTTCCATGGGTACCTTGGCTTAGTATCCACCTGCCCTCTCCCAGCAAGTTTTTCCTTTCATTAACAAGACATGGTCAACTCTTCTCCCTTACTGCTGGTAGAGGTCTAGAATGAGACATCTAATTATAGGGATACAATGACCTTCTATCCTCTCTTAGGGGATGGGAACACCTAACCTTGGGTCTTGAGGTGAATGTTCATTTCCCTACTGAACCCATTCCTTCCCCAAATAATCTCTTGCTTATCATGAATTTCTTACCTTGCACTTATTACCTTGTCTATAAAATGTTGTTTTGCCCATATTGATGTGTGTGTGAAAGAAAGAGACAGAGAGAAAGAGAAAGACAGAGAGAGATACAGCAACAGAGACAGACAGACATACACACAAAAAATGGTACATTTGTGAAATGGAAGAGAATACCAATAAGAAAACATCTTTCATAGCAAAAGATTTCTATGTTTAGATATTCTTGTGGACAAGATAAACTCTAGCCAAGAAACGAAGACAACATGGTATTCATACTAGCTACTTCCTAGCCCCTGCAATGCCCACCCCAATCCTGACTCAGTTTCTCTTGTTGGGAACATAATAGCTCCCCTATCTGCAACTCATGGTCTTAGAGCATTCCCTCAAGGGGCACAGGGATGTTGTGATTGGCTCATAGCTACATGTTCTTAGATCATAGATTTATAGCTGGAGGGAATAGTTCTGGGTCTTATTACCAGGAATGAGCAGCCTTGGGCTCCAGGTATGATAGAGTGGACATATTCTTATAGAGATTGGAGATCCCCCAAACCTGATTTTGAATCATGACTGCCCCTTATAAATTGTGTGACTGACTAAGAGACCCTTTCCCCTCCTAGACGCTTGTTATCATCATCTGTAAAAGGAGGAGAAGCTTGAATCCATTGACCTCTGAGGGACCCTTCCAGTTCCAGCTGTATGATGCTGTGGGCAGATGGTCCCTCAAGGGCAGTCCCCTTCTAGAATTTAGGAAGTACTTATATTGTCATTTTCTTTATATTATTTCTCCTTGTGTTGTGTCTGTCCCCTTCCAGTACTTATGAATTGTTAATTGATTAACTTCCTGGGGGCCTGGCTCCCCTAATTCACACTGCCCTCTCCTCCCATCTCTGAAAGGAACAATCACCCTCCTTGGCTCCAGAGAATGGGCTGGGCTTCCTTGTGGTCCAGCGGCGTGAAGCTTTGATACTCCTGGCTTTGATGCTCAGACCTGTGGCAGCAGGGTGGGAAGAGGGGGGGCCCATCCTGTCTGGCTGGTAGAGGAGAAGTCCTAGACAATTCTGCCTTTGTGAGCCCCACCCCAAGGCACCCTCCCACCGAAACCTGCCTCCTCTGAATGGCATGTGGGGATGGCAAAATCCCTTTGGGGAGAGGAGTAAGAGAATGCCAGATCTCGGTGGATCCAGGGGAATGTGAGAAGGTTTGAGATCCCCTTCGAGTTTTCATCTTTTAAAAAACTGCTTTTGGTCTGGATCTGTAGGGTTTTTGTTTTGTTTTGTTCTTTTGTTTTGGTGTAGGGAACTTCTAGCATGGAAATTCCCATCACCAAGCCAGAACAACTTTTCCTTAATTTAAAGTCTTATAGAATTGCTTTAGGAATTTAAAGGTTAAGGGATTTGCCCAGCTAATGTGTCTCAAAGACAGGACTTGAATTCAATTATCTGTGGGATCCTAGCTGTAGAAACCTTGGAAGCCATTGAGTCCATTCATTTAACAGATAAAGGAACCGAGGCCCACAGAGATTAAATGGCTTGCTCAAGGTTTATAGGCAATAAGCACCAGGGGCAAGATTTGAACCCAGGTCCCTGAACCATGCTCTTTTGACTGTCCACCTTGCCTTGTCTCCATCTTCCTGACTCCAAGGCCAGCCCTCCATCAACTGGAACAGAGAAGATGGAATTCAGACAGGAAGATTTTTCAAGGTTGAGAAACATGGAACGTGTTTCCAGGGAGCTGAGTTCAAATCCCACCTCTGACCCTGGCTTTGATGCCCTACTTCCCTGGTTTCTCCATCTGTAAAATGGAGGTTGGACTCGATAGTCTCTGAGGTCTACTCTTCACCTGTGATCCCGATTTTGGGTCTGAACCTTGGCTCCATATTTACAACAGGAACACAAGTGTGATCATGGGTAAGCCAACAGGCCTCAGTTTCCCCCTCTGTAAAAGGGGAAGGGAGGGGGGTACCAGATGACCTTGCAGCCCCAAAATTGGTTCTTTCAAGCCTATGAAATGGGTAGACTATTTACCTACAGTAGCTCCGGGTCCAGAGAGATGGATTAATTGATCTCTTGCTGTTGTTCTTTCCAGCTCAGGATCTCTGATCTCGGACCTGAGAAGAAAGTGAACATGAATAACAGAGAGAAAAAGAGAGAGAGGAAGGACTGGGGCTTGGCCAGTGGCCACGGTGAGTCTATGGCATGGTCATAAATGGGACCCAATTTCCAGCCTTGGTTTCTGGTCCAGATGCTGTGAAACTCCGCTAGAGATGTAAAAGACCTAAGAATCAGAACTACAAGGGAGACTAGAGACCATTCAATCCAACCCCACATCTCTTCCTCTCCTCCTACAGATGAGGAAGCTGGGGCAGACACAGGTACAGGATCACATAGCCAGTCTGGGACCAGATTCCTGGTTTCTGATGTACCTTATCAACTACACCATACTGCTCCTTGACTGAGTGACAAGATCGCTAAAGACTTCACTAACAGGTGGATCATCTTCCAACCTCCATCTTCTACCCTTTTGCTTCCCCCATTCCCTTTCTTGTCCCGCAATCCTTCCTCCTCCAACCTCAACCCACTCATACTTCTAGGGGACACAGTATGATGTATAAGTAAGAGGTGGAAGGGACACTGTTAGTTGTTATGGAAGTTTAGGGGTGAAATCTCAGGATACTCGTGTTGTTGTATTGATAGGAAGATTTTTTTTAAAGAATTAATAATATATTTTGTTTTCACCTTAATTTCTTAATTTATTCCTCCTACTCCTTGACCTAGCAAATGAACCCTTTTAACAAGTAAAAGAAAAGAAAGGGGAAAAAATAGTTCAGCTAAACAAACCAACATATTAACTGAGTCTGACAGTATGTGTGGGACTTCTCTTTTTTAGTTTATAACTTATTTATTTTTAACATTCTTTTTTTAAAAATTGAGTTTCAAATTCTCTTCCTCCTTCCTGCCCCCTCCCTTACCCACTGAAAAGGCAAGCAATATGATATCAATTATACGTGTGAAATCTTGCAAAACATATTTCTGTATTAACCATATCACAAAAAGCAAGGAAAAATAAAGAAAAGAAGAAAATTATACTACAATTTTTATCCAGTGTTCATAATTTCTCTCTCTCTAGAGGTTGAGAGCATTTCTTAAAATCATGAGTCCTTTGAAATTATCTTGGATCATTGTATTGATTGATAAGAGCAGCCAATTCTTTCACATTTGATCATCATTATAATGTTGCTGTTACCATGTACAATGATCTCTTGGTTCTGCTCATTTCACTTTGCTTCAGTTCAAATAATTCTAAACCTGACTGTGGCTCCACAGTATTTGAATTGTTTCTTTCTGGCTGCTTTCAATAGTTTCTCCTTAACCTGGGAACTATGTTTCTCCTTAACCTGGGAACTATGAAATTTGGTTATAACATTCCTGAGATTTTTCATCTTGGGATCTTTTTCAGGAGGTGATTGGTGTATTCCTTCAATTTTAATCTTACTCTTTGGATATAAAATAGCAGGATAGTGTCTTGAAATATAATATCTAGGTTTTTAGGTGGTCCAATAATTCTTAGATTAGTTCTCCTTGATCTATTTTCCAGGTAAGTTGTGTTTTTTTTTCCTGATGAGATATTTCATGTTTTCTTCTATTTTTTCCCTTCTTTTGACTTGTTTTATTGTTTCTTGATGTCTTACACAATTACTAATATCCATTTGCTCAATTTTAATATTTAAAGAATTATTTTCTTCTGTGAGCTTTTGTACTTTCTTTTTCAGTTTGGTCAATCATGCTTTTAAAGTAATTCTTTTCTTCAGTGAATTGTTGTGCCTCTTATCATTAGGCCAATTCTGTTTTAAGGTATTATTTTCTTTCTTTATTTATTTAATTTTTTATATCTCTTACCAAGATGTTGCTTCTCTTTTCACAATTTTTGAGCCATCTTATTTCTTTCTCTATTTTTTCCTCTACCACTTTTATTTCCTTCTTTAATTTTTCCAGGTATTCTTGTTGGGCCTGGTTCCAACTGGTATTTTAATTTAAGGTTTTCTTTCTAGTTGTTTTCATTCTTGTCTTCTTCTTCTTAGGTTGTTTTGGTCTTCCCAACCACTGTAGTAGATTTCATGGTCAATTTTTTTTTGTTTTTTGTTATTGTTGTTTGCTCATTTCAAATCTGTTTCTTGACTTTAAACTTTATGTTTAAAATTGGGCTCTGATCTCCTGGGGGTGGCAGCTATCCCACTATCTCAAGCTTCAGGCTTTTTAGTATTGCTGTTTTCTTCTTTTTTTTTTTTAAATAGCTTTTTATTTTCAAAATACATGCAAAGATAGTTTTCAACATTCACCCTTGGAAAACCTTGTATTTCACATTTTTTTCTCTCTCTCTTCCTTCCACTCCCTCCACTAGACAGCAAATAATCCAATATATGTTAAACATGTGAAATTCTTCTATATATATTTCCACACTTATCATGCTGCACAAGAAAAATCAGATCAAAAAATGAGAAAGAATAAAAAGCAAGCAAACAACAACAAAAAGGTAAAAATACTATATTGTGATCCATACTCAATCCCCACAGTCCTCTCTCTGGATGCAGATGGCTCTCTCCATCCCAAGTCTATTGGAATTGAATCACTTCATTGTTGAAAAGAGCCATATCCATTAGAATTGATCATTGTATAATCTTGCTGTTGCCATGAACAATGACCTCCTGGTTCTGCTTATTTCATGTAGCATCACTTCATGTAGGTCTTTCCAGGCCTCTCTGAAATCATCCTGCTGGTCATTTCTTATAGAACAATAATGTTCCATAATATTCATATGTCATAACTTATTCAACCATTCTCCAACTAATGGGCATCAATCAAATTTATTCAATTTCCAGTTCCTTGCAATTACAAAAAGGGCTGCTACAAACATTTTAGCACATGTGGGTCCCTTTCCCTTCTTTAAGATCTCTTTGGCATGTAAGCCCAGTAGAAACACTGCTGGAATTTCAGAATTTTAAAGCTGAGAAGGATCTTCATACCATAGAATGTTCTTTTCCCTTTTTTATGACCTCTTTGGGATGCATTCCCAGTAGAAACACTGCTAGACCAAGGGGTATGCACAGTTTGACAACCCTTTGAGTATAGTTCCAAATTGCTCTCCAGAATGGTTGGATCAGTTCACAACTCCACCAACAGTGCATTAGTGTCTCAGTTTTCCCACATCCCCTTCAACATTATCTTTTATTTTTTTATGATGATATCTTTTTATGATGATAACATCATCATTATCTTATCCTGTCATCTTAGCCAATCTGAGAAGTGTGAAGTGATACCTCAGAGTTGTCTTAATTTAGTTACTATTTTCTGTGTTAGTTCTAGGAATTTGCTAGTTTTCCGTGCTTACAAGGTATGATCTGAAGAGATCTGGTCTTCTGGTCTGTGTTCTGGTCTTTACCTAGGAAGGGCCCCTATTTCCCTGTATCCACAAGCCCTAACATACCTCTTGGCTTCAGAACTGGGACCAGATCCCTTGTTCTACAGCCAAAAGTTTGAGTGCTCCTTTCTGCCCTAGAACTGTGATCAGGGCCTCTCCTCCCTTGTCACCAAACAGAAACATTCCTCTCCACCCTGGAACTACAATGTAGAAGTTTGTGTAGTATGCCTATATTGGATTTAACATAAATTTTTTTTTACCATGTTTAAACATATACTGGATTACATGCCATCTAGGGGAGGTGGTGAAGGGAAAGGGGAGGAAATTAGAACATAAGATTTTTTAAGGGCCAATGTTGAAAAATTATCCTTGCATATATATGTTTTGAAAATAAAAAACTTCAATAAAAATACATGCTTATAAAAAAAGTACACATAGACAATAAATTTGGTGGTGGTACTGCACCCAGTGTCAGCAAAGGGCTCCCTTTGTTGTCCGACCCCCTTCCTGTCTTTAGGTTGAGAGCTCCCAAAGCTGCTACTGCTGCTGTTACTGTTGTGGCTGCCTCTAAGGCATTGTGTGTGTTCCAGACTGGTCCCCACCACAGTGTCACACACTCTCCTGCCAACCTCCTAAGTCATCTTGGGCTAGAATAATGTCTCATTCTGAACTTTTATTGGTTCTACTGTTCCAAAATTTGGTTTGAGAAGTTCTTTTAAAATTATTTGGAAGAAAATGTTGGGAGAGTTCAGCTGAGGTGCTGCCCTTCCTCTGCTGCTTGGTTCTACTCCAACATGGGGGACTGCTAATGAATCTGAGAGGGAAGGGGCCCCTCAACCAACTCACTTGCTGCCTAACAACCCCTTGTTTCTAGAGAATGGTGCCTGTAGGAACAATGAAGCTAGATGTCAGGACAACTCATAACAAGGGAATGGTATAGGACTAGAGTTGAGATTTCATTGATATGAGGAACCACCAAGTGAAGAATCTCCTTCTACTCATGCAAATGATACCTTCTTATACTCAATAGTCTCATGCTATACAATCTTCTCAATTTAAAGAGTTACTTAGCGTGCTGAGAGATTGTGACTTCCCACGCCTAGTCAGCATGTATTAAAGGCAAGACTTGAAAGTGGGTCTTCCTGGTTCTCTCATTTGACAACAAAACAATAATGTTCATTTCTATTACTTACAGCGATCCCATGAAATAGACAGTGAAAACATTATCATCTCCATTCAGCTGATGAGGAACATCGAGACCCAGAAAGGGAAAAGGGACATAAATATGGTCAGATGGCTAGTCAGTGCAAGAGCAAGTTGGAGTTGGATCTAGTTCAGGGCTCTCCCTACCCCACCACACAGGGATTATTAGCAGAGATGATGCCAAGCAAGGGCAGGCAGTGTTGGGCAATCCAGAGGAGGACATTATCACTTCAGAAAAAGCATTTTGGATTTGGAAGCGAGACCTACCTTGGTGTTACAGGCATTGGCTTTTGACATGGCTCAACCCCTTGAGCCCTATATTTTATGAGAGAAGTAAAAGAGAAATGGCTTGGCTTAAGTGGCATAGCAGATAGAATTCTGAGCTTAGAGCTAGTAAGACCTGAGTTCAGATCCTACCCAAGAGAGCACTTACTAGCTTATGACCCTAGGCAAATCACTCCATCTTTCTGGGCCTCTGTCTTCTCATCTGTAAAATGAAAAGATTGAAATCAATAGCTTCTAAAGTACTTTCTAGCTCTAAATCTATGATACCATGAGTAGAGAGGTCAGCATTTGAACCCAATACTTCTGATTTTTGAATCAATGCTCTTTCCATTGTTGAAAGCTGAGTTTTAAATCTGCCACTTATTAGATAATTTGACTTTGATCAAATTATTTTGTTTCTCTAAGCCTCAGTTTCCCTGGGCAAATTACTTAGCCTTTCCAAACTTCATTTTCCTCTTCTGTAAAATGGGGGATACTTTGATTAGCTCTTTCCCTGAGATTTTGTGAAGATCAACAGAGCCTTTTATTACTGTATAGAGCTGGATAAATGTGAACCGTGAACTCTTGTTCTGATTGTCTTACTTGGAATTCTAGAGCTGGAAAGACACTTTATTATTTTTAATAGTATTTTATTTTTTTCCAAACACATGCAAGGATAGTTTTCAACATTCACCTTTGAAAAACCTTGTGTTCCAATTTTTTTTTCTCCCTGTGACAGCAAGCAATATGAATCAGATTAAATATATGCAATTCTTCTAAACATATTTCCATATATTTCATGTTGCACAAAAAAAAAATTAAAAGAAAAAACATTAAAAAAGGAAAGAAAAACCAAACAAACAACAACAAAAAAGTGAAAAGACTATGCTTTGATCCATATTTAGTCTCCATAGTTCTCTCTCTGGATGTGGTTGGCATTTTCCATCCCAAACCTATTGGAATTGCCTTGAATCACTTCATTGCTGAAAAGTCCATCACAGTTGATCATTATAAAATCTTCTTGTTACTGTGTACAACAATCTCTTGGTTCTGCCCATTTCACTTAGCAATTGTGTTCAATTGTGTTCATGTTAAGTCTGGAAAGATACTTTAAAGGTTATCTAGACATAGTTTCATGGATCGACCATTTTATTTTTACAGATTAGAAAACTGAATCTTAGTAAAGGGCTCATGTTAGTGTTGAAAGGACATGTCCAACATCAAGGCGATCTTTCCTGACAGTGCTAGTATTTAAATCCCACAACCCCAATTTCATATCCAATACTCACTTCACTGCATTCATACTGAGAGGCTGAGCTGGTCTGAAGACCTTATACTAATTGTTTTCTTCCCAAATTTCTAGGACACCCTGTTCTAATGAGATGTTATGTTTTCTGTAGGACTCCAAGTAATTGTCTACAAAGTTGCTGCAGTTCTTTGCACCAATGATGGGTGGCAGAGGGTGCTACTGGATACCAAGGGAAGAAGGAAGCAGTAACATCTGGAATGGTGTCTTATGGTTGGGATGCTTGAAGCTGAAGCTGTCTCCTCTTCTGAACATCCAAAGTCTTCTGCCCACCTGTAACCCAAACTCCTCTCCTCCTTCTTGCTCCATAGAAGGATCCTTTGCCAGTGTGTCTCTTCTGTGACTCAGAAAAGAATGGGAAATCTTTCTTTCCCATTTTTCCTCCCACCTTGCAGACTTCAGAAGCCACAGGGAGGAATGTCCATCATACTAGCTGCCAAGTCCATGGATTTTCAGCCTCTTCTGGAGAGAGAGAAGCTAGGTTCTGGGTGGCCAAGCGGCAGAGAACGACCTCCAACATAATGGAATAGAGTCATATGTTGGCCTTGGGTACAGGACTTGGTTTATGAAGTCTAGAGTGCTTCATTAACAGGGGAATGGTAATTAGTCGGCTTGTTATGAAAAAGCAAAGGGGTGCCAAAGTTTGCAGGGGGGGAATCTCACTGCTGATCCATTGAGAATATAGGAACTCAGACTCAGGGGTCTCCTTGAAGGCATTCCACAGGTATGGGGAAGGCTCCCATCTGTCCAGTTGGCCATTTGGCTTTTTTCCGAAACCAGCAAAGCACATTTAATGGGGGGAGGAAAAAAGGGGGGCTGCTATTTTGTCTCAGTAATCCTGTTACACAAATCAACATTCCAATCCACCCACATGCTTTAAAACTTCCTGGTTATAATAAGAACCATCTCTAAGTTCTCGGACATTCACGGAGGGGCTTGGTGACGGCTAAGCCTAGAGGCTTGGAGTGGAGCACAAGGGCATGGGGACAGAGCAGAAGTTTGGAAATTCTGATTGCCTGGGTTCCTGATGTGGTGCCTTGTCAGCTGTTCATACTTAGGAAAGAGCCCTAGCAGTCAAGTGATGGTTCCTCCTTCAATTAAACTCAAATCCACAAGCATTTATTATGCACCTACTATGTGCCAGTCATATCTACTTTATAAAAGAGAGACAATTGATCAAAAGAAAGGTTCTTGATCTCCAGGAACTTTTAAGGGAAGAAGGTGGGAAAGAACTTCTTGATTAGAAGTCAGGGGCACCTAGTATCAAATTCAGATATTTGAGAGATGAGGTCATTTCTTGGGGCCTCAGTTTCCTCATTTGCAAAATTAAGGGGTTGAACTAGACAGTTTCTGAGATCCCTAAGGTATGATTTTCTTTGTCATGTGACATTAGGCAAGTCACTTCACTCGTAGCACTCTGGGAACTCTAAAATGTAGTCTCCCAGAAACTAAGGTGCACATTCTGTAACAGAAGTTCCTCCCTGGGAGCTTTTCCTTCCACCAATGAAGGCACAGATACAGCCCCATGCCTGCTCTAAGACTTCCTTTCAAAGTCCTCTGGGATGATGGAGAGGGCCCTGTATTTGCTGAGTGACCTTAAGTAAATCCTTTACCTCTGTGCCTCAGTTTCCTCATCTGTACAATGAGATGATTGGAATCAGGGGCTTTTAAGATCCCTTCTGCTTCTAAGAAGTGGGGAAGAGTCACGCTGAATTGTAGATTTCCCTATTTTTTAAAAAATATAACAGCTGTATTTAAATATCCCTTTAAGATTTATAAAGCGCTTTACATTTATCTCACAGTATCCTTAACAACCATCTTGGAAAATGCTATTATTCCCATTTTACAGATGATGAAACTGAGGCAGATAAAGATTTAAATGACTTGCCCAAAGTCATGCAATTTGAACTCAATTCTTCCTGATTCTAGGTCCAGTGCTCCATTCACTGCTTTATGTACCTGCCTCAAAAGCAGCATAATTTTATGAAAATAATGATAATAATTGGCACTTTATCTAGCACTTTATGGCTTGCAGAACACTGTACATATGTAATCTTTTTTTATCCTCTCAGTAATCCTGGGATTTTGGTGATATTCCCATCTTACAGATGAGGAAACAAGCCAGAGAGCAGATCTTGTCCAGGATCTCAGAATTAGTTCTGAGGCCAGATTAATAATTTTTAAAAAAAAAAAAACTCTTGTTATGGGCAGCTAGACAATGTAATGGAGTCAGTTTTGGAGTCAGACCTGAGTTCAAATGTGACATCAGCCACTTATTAGCTGCGTGATCCTATGCAAGTCACCTCACCCTGTTTGCTTTAGTTTACCCATCTGTAAAACAAACTGGAGAAAGAAATGGCAAAAAAAAAAAAAAAAAAAAACTTGCTAGGAATCTTTGCTAGGAAAACTACAAGTGGGGTCATGAAGACCCCATGAAGGGAACATGACTGAACAGTGACCAAAAAAGCCCATTTTTTATAAAATATAAAAATGTAAACTTTAATCCAGTTCAAATCCAAAGTCTGGGGTTCTGAATTTGGGATTCATAATATCTTGGGATATTATCAGTGTATTTTATTTGACCTTGAAAGACCCTTCTGGAGGTCTGGTGAGCACCAGAGGACATGTAGCCATTTGGATATTTTTCCACCATTGGCAAAGAAGAGTGTGAGGTCTCCTTGCTGAAGACCCTTGGAACCTTCGCCTTTGGTGTTCTCTTATTCCAGTTAGCAATTTGCCCCCTCCTCATCTCATTCTGGGCCTGGACAAGGCAAGTTGTTATGGCTGAAAAAACCCAAGATTTGGGTCCAGATGACCTGGGGGCATCAGATGGTGTAATGGAGAGAATGTTGGACTTCAAAGTCTTAATAGTTGTGGGATTCTAGGTAAATCTCAGTTTCTTTAGCTATAAAATGAGGAAGTTGGATTCAGTAGCCTTTAAGATCTTTTCCAACTCTACATCTATGAACCTATGACCTGGATTCAAATCCTAGCTGCTTGGCTACTTATTTATTTTTTAGGAAATTGGGGTTAAATGACTTGTCCAGAATCATACAGCTCAATAAATGTTAATTGTCCGAGAGGTCCTTCTGATTGCAGAACTAGTGCACTATCTACTGTACATACTATCTACTGCTACTTTCACTGAGTGTGTGATTTTGAGTCATAGCCTAAGCCTCTGCTGTCTCATCTGTCAAAAATAAAAGGATCTAATAAAGGCTATCTTCAGGATCCATTTAGACCCTAAATCTTGTGAGCTCCAAGTCTTGGAGATTCAGAGGCACACATTTCCTGACCCAGTGACCCATCTGAGAGATTTTTTCTCTTAGGGGTCTCCCTGCATCTAAGCCACATTCAGGTTGTGCCTTCTCCATGGAACCCTCCTTATTAGAATGGAAAAAATAAGAGTGCCTTATGTTTTTTACTACAGTAATAGCAATATTGTAGAGGGGTTTTTTGGATGGAAAGTGTTATTTTGTATATATGCATATATATATATTTTTTTTCCAGTTACATGTAAAACAATTTTAACATTTGTTTTTAAAACTTTGAGTTCCAGATTCTCTCCCTTCCTCCCTCCCTCACCCCTCATTGACAAGGCACATGTGCAATTATATAAAACATTCCCAAAAAAGTCATGGTTGTGAAGAAAACAAATTCCCCCCCTTGAAAAAAATCTGAAGAAAAAGTTTTTAAGTGTGTTTCAATCTGAAGCCAGACACAATGTTTTTTCTCTGGGTATGGATAGCGTTTTTCATAAGTCCTTCAGAGTAGAGACTGCCTCTTTAGAAAAATACCTCCTTGGATAAGATTATATAGTAGGGAAGGGGTTGGCTGATTTATTTTTTCAAGCTCCCCCATCCCATTCCTTCCATAGGTGTGAATGTCTGGATAACAGCTTCTCAAATTAAGCAAAAACAGAAAGAGAGGGGCTCTTTGGGTCAGAAGGAGTTTGAGAGGTCAGCTTGTCCAACTCCCTGTGCTACTCAGTGGACTGCGACATCAGTTCTGGGTACCACATATAAGCAATATCTCGTCGCATCCCCAGCTTGCTTGTGAGGGATATGAAAAATAAAAGGAGACATTTCTTTTGGTAATGTGGAGGACTAGAAAGCAGCTCTTGCCTGAAGTCAGGAGATCTCTTATTGTCTGGGCTGTGTCACTAATCTTGTGATCTTGGGGTGGTCCTGATCTCTGTGAGCTTTGCAAAAAGCTTTTATGGGCACGAGCAAAACAATCCTGGAAGGAAGGGTGGCCATTATCTCCATTATACAGATTAAGAAACTAAGGTTATTGTGGCACAGCCAAAGAAACAGAGCATTTATATAGCACCTACTAGGTGCCAAGTGCTTTACAATTAGTCTCATTTGATCCCCATAACAACCCTGGGAGGTAGGCACTATTACCCCCATTTTATAGATAGGAAATTAAAGTAGAGAGCAGTTAAGTGACTTGCCACAGGTTAATGTATCTGAGGTTGGATTTGAATTTGGATCTTTTTGAATCTAGACCAATACTTTAGCCACCATACCACCGAGCTGCTCCATAAATTTTACTTCCACTTTGGCAGGGGTTCTAGGTTCAAATTCCAGCTCTGCCACTTACATGACCTAGAACAAAATTCTTCCTTTTGGGACCTCAAGTTTTTTTTTTCTCTGAAAAATAAGAGATCATAAATTTGGAGCCAGAAGGGACTTGAGGGGTCATTTGGTCTGACCAGGTGCTCCTGCCTCTGACCTGTGTCATCCTGGACAAGTCACTTTTAAGCTCTCAGTGGCCCCAGGGGAGGTGCTGACTTGCTTGGAATTTCCTAAGGTGGGAGTTAAAATACTGATAAAATGTCAGACCTGATCCCTATTCCTTAATCCAACCATCACATGTTATGAATGAGAAACTGAGGTTCAGAGAAAGGAAAGGTCAATGGAAGTGAAAGTAAGTAATTGAAGTGAAATCTGAACCCAGGACTTCTGACTCCTCATCTGGCCTTTCTACTCCTCCATTGATCTTACATCTAAGTTTTCTTCTTGCTCTAAATTTGATGATCCCATCATTCATCCGAAATGATGAATTCAAACAGGACAAAGATGGTTGGCTTGGCTCTTCTTCAATTAATAATTGGAACTTTCCCCACTTTCCTGGTTCTCTGGGCTGAGGTCACCTACCCAGATCCCCAAGTCAGCTACCAGCAATATATTTATAGAACATGATTTTGTTATTTAATAATAATAAAAACACAGACAGCTCTAACCCACTTCCCTTCCCATTCTTGTTCAGGAAAACATAGAAGTTGCGGCATCAGGCCCTCACCTCCTGTTTCCTCCTCCATCCCCATCACTTCTGCTTTGGCAGCTCATGGCGTGTGTCCACCTAGGCCAGACATGTCCTTTAGACCCAGAGAACCAGGTTCCTCATCTCGGCCTGAGATCACTTCCTCTTGCATCTTTCTCATTATGGGAGATTTTCACATGCCAGGAGTTTTACCAGCTGCCAGAACAACAGTCGGGGGGGGGGGGGCAGGCGGAGTTTGCAGAAAGTCCCCCTCGTTTCCCTTGGGTAAGACAGGATGAGAGAAAATGGGCCGATCTTGCGGCTAGAAGGATTTTAGGTCAGACGCAAAGAAGAATTTCTGATCATGAATGTGAAAACACAAAAACAGCTTCTCTAGGGAGAATGAAAATTTCTTCCTTGAAAATTTTCTGTCCCTATGAAGTACTCTGAATCCTGTGACCCTCCTTCTCCCAGAAGCCCGGGGGATCACAGGATTCAGAGGACTAAAGCTCTCTCTAATTGTCTTTTTCTTTCCCTCCCCACTTTGTCTTTCCCTTCCTTCTTGAAATGTATTGATATAATTTGTTTTGATAACAATAGACACTTTCTGCCATCATCCCCTTCCCCTACAAAGTACATATGGGAATATTTAGCCCGGAGAGTAGAAGCCTCAAGGGAAACATGGTAGCTGTCTTCAAGTACTTGAAAAGCTGTCATATAGAAGAGAGATTATCTTCCTAATGCTTGGCTCAATAGGGCATTAATAGGAGTGATGGGTGGAAGATGCAGAGAGGCAGATTTCAGGCTAATGTAAGGACAGACTTCTTAACTATCGAAGCTGCCCCGAAGCAGAAGGGCCTCTCTTGGAAGCTGATGAGTTCCTGGTCCGTGGAGGTCTTCAGACAAAGAGTAGATGATGACTTGTTAGAGATGTAGTAGAAGGAATTGTTTTTCTAAATATGGGTTATGCTAGATAGCCTCTGAGCTCCCTTCCAACTCTGAAATCCTATCGTTCTATGGGATTTTATGGCCACCTTGTGTGTTCTGGCTTTCTCTTCCAGAGCCTGGATGCTATATTTACCCCTCAGAGTTGGAGAACCCTGTAAAATCTTTTCTCTACTGCCATCATTTTGAGCCCCCATTAGTTGTGTTCCCAAAACTGTTAGGGACTATTGACTAAGAGCCCAGTTCCATTTACTTAATATCCATTAGTTTTTGCAAAGTGATTTTATTTTGAAAATATAGCAAAAGTAAAATACATTTTCTGCTATCTCTATGGCATACTTTCCCTCACACCACCTTAGTGTCTGGAAGAGTAGGGTTAGACAGCTTAGTTCATGTTCACATGTGGGATAGTTGCTGGGTAGCCATCCACTGGGCTAGGGTCCCAAGATTACCCCAGAAGATCCTCAGTCCTTGATACTACAAAAGCTGGCCTGGATTCTGACTCTCAGATTCCTGCAGCTAAATCTCCAGACTTTTGAAAATCCCAAGGATGAGTCTCCTCCTTTCACCTAGAATGGAAAAGACCAGAGTCAAATGCTCATTTCTCAGGGGCCATATGGCCTTTGAGAGGGAGAGGCCCAAAGGTCTTTCCCCTTACAGTATTGGTCTTTTACTTGATGACAAGAGCCAAGAAAATCCTGAATAAAGGGGAAATGATAGCTAAAGGTAACTCAGGCATTTTGGAAGATACCAACAATCCTAGCTCCATAGTCAACCACATGGCTAACCAACCTGGAACCAGAATATTTTCCAATGTTCCATAGTCTCTCCAAGGTGTGTTTTTTTTTTTTTGCATAATATCTCAATTCTCCTGGAAGCAAGACCAGCAGTCTAATCTTGACTATCAGGCCAATGTGGGCAAGTCATAGAACTTCTCTGGCCCCGAGTTTCCCAATCTATAAAATAGGGATGGCAAAGATGCTTACAATACCAACCTTATACAGTTGTTGTGGAGATCAAATGATGTACTTTTAAAGTTCACAAAGTAGAATGTAAATATTAGTAATCATTGCTCAAGAGAGAGAATAATAAGGGAAAATCAGGGAAATTTTCAGATGTGACATTTGATTTGAATCCTGAAAGATGTGGTAACATTTCTTTTTTTTAAATTCAAGTTTTTTTTTGTTTTCAAAACATAAGTACAGATAATTTTTCAACATTGGCCCTTATATAACTTTGTGTTCCAAATTTCCCCTCCTTCTCCCCACCCCCTCCCCTAGATGGCAAGCAATCCAATATACATGTTAAAATATATGTTAAATACAATATATGTAAACATATTTATATAATTATTTTGCTGCATAAGAAAAATCAGATCAAAAAGAAAAAAAATGAGTAAGAAAAAATGCAAGTGAACAACAACAAAAAGAGTGAGAATTTTGTGTTGTGATCCAAACTCAGTTCCCACAGTCCTCTCTCTGCTTGTAGATGGCTCTCTTCATCACAAGATGATTGAAACTGGCCCCAATCATCTCATTGTTGGAGTTGTGTTCATCAGAAATGATCATCATATAATCTGGTTGTTGCCATGTATAATGATCTCTTGCTCATTTCACTTAGCATCAGTTCATGTAAGTCTCTCCAGGCCTCTCTGAAATCATTCTGCTGATTGTTTCATAAAAAACAATAAAATTCCATAAGATTCATATGCTATAATTTATTCAACCATTCTCCAATTGATGGGCATCTACTAAGTTTCCAGTTTCTGGCCACTACAAAAAGGGCTGCCATAAATATTTTTGCACAAGTGAGTCCCTTTCTCTTCTTTAGTATCCTTTGGGATATAAGCCCAGTAGTAGCACTGCTGGATCAAAGGGTCTACACAGTTTGATAACTTTTTTGGGCATAGTTTCAAATTGCTCTCCAGAATGGCTGGATCCATTCACAGTTCCACCAACAATGTATCAGTGTTCCAGTTTTCCCACATCCCCTCCAACATTCTCCATTATCTTTTCCTGTCATTCTAGCCAATCTGACAGATGTGTAATGATATCTCAGAATTCTTTTAATTTGCATTTCTCTGATCACTAGTAATTTAGAGCACCTTTTTATATGACTAGAAATGGTTTTAATTTCTTCATCTGAAAATTGTCTGTTCATAGCCTTTGACCATTTATCACTTGGAGAATGACTTGTATTCTTATAAATTTGAGTCAATTCTTTATATATTTTAGATATGAGGACTTTATCAGAACCCTTAAATGTAAAAATGTTTTCCCAGCTTATTGTTTCCCTTCTAATCTTGCTTGAATTAGTTTTGTTTGTATAAAACCTTTTTAACTTAATATAATCAAAATTATTTATTTTATGATCAGTAATGATCTCTAGTTCTTCTTTGGTCACAAATTCCTCCCTTCTCCACAGATCTCAGAGGTAAACTATCTTATGTTGTTCTAATTTGTTTATAATATCACTCTTTATGTCTAAATCATGAAGATGTGGTAGCATTTCTACAGGAATGTGTGTAGGATTGGGTATTCTTGGAATTGAGAACTGTGTGAGCAAATTTGGGGGTGGGAAATGGCAAGATGTATGTGGGGAAGAGAGAGTCATTCAGGCTGGCTAAGGTACAGCTAAGAGGGAGTTTAGGTAGTAGGGTTACCAAAGACTAGAAAGGTAGAGCACAGTCAAATTATGGGGAACCTTGAATGCCAGAGTAGGAACACACAATCGATTTATCAATCAGTTCAACCCATTTGTTTTATAAATGAAGAAACTGAGACCTAGAGATTCGCCGATTGTTCCTAATTATACTTGTAGTAAATATTCAGACTTTGAACCCACATCCTCTGATGTCAAATCTGGCATCCTTTCAGTGCTGGGTGGTGGTGCCTTATAAGAAGTGTTCTGAAAAGTAAACTTGACCTTCTGTCCTGTGAGATAAAGTCAGAGTTCCACTCTCTGCCTAGTTGGGAAGAAAGTACTCTGCAAACTGTAGCACCCCATGAAGTGTGACCCGCCCGGTCCCACAAGCCAGCGGATGTGACAGAAGGCACCAAGCTCTATTGAGTAAGAAGGTCCATTTACACTCAGCCACTTTTCTAACCACAATTACTCTTCAAGAACACTGTGGCTCTCTCTAAAGGTCCATTGATGCATGGAACCCCATCCAAACCACACTCTCTGGGGCTAACCCCAAGTGGGCTTTGAGCTTCTTCTTATTCCAGAAGCTCCTTTCTCCACACAGAAATGTCTTCTGAAGTAGAAGGGCCATGAGGAGTTATGGGAAATCCTTGCTCAGAGGAAAGTAAACTGCCATGAAGTTATTATATTTTACATCTGTTTGTCCAATAAAAATGGACAACATTCTTATGGACTGTGTCAGAATGACGGGCAGTGACTGTGAGTCTTGGGTATTCTAGAGCCTCAGTGGTCTCATTTGCAAATCTGGGATGATTGTATCCATCCTTGGAGAAGCCTTGGATCCTAGAGGTCCTGTCTCAGGACAACCCCATCAGGGCTCTCTTAGGGAAGCTGAACTGCCCTTCATCTTGGAGAAGATTCATCAGAACTGAGACTGGTCTAAGAATCTAGAACATCAGACAGAGTCATTAGTAAACACTGGAATGAGAGCGAAAGGATATGAGGGTCCCTGGTTCAGACTGCAGAAGATTTTGGTGACTAAAACAGTTCTAGTAAACAGTATTATAGGCTAGCAGAACTAGGAAAAACCTAGAAAATAGAATGTCAGCGATGGGAAAGCCTTAGAACCCAGGATGTCAGAGCTAGGAGGGCCCCTAGAACCCAGGATATCAGAGTTGGGAGGGCCCTTAGAACCCAGGAGGTCAGAGCTGGGAGGGCCCTTAGAATACAGAATGTCAGGGATGGGAGGGCCCTTAGAATACAGAATGTCAGGGATGGAGAGGATTTGAGAGCTGAAGAACTCTACTCAGAAGTAGCATTCCTTTCTACCATACTGTCCCTCAAAGTTCCTGCCTTGTTTCCACTTGTGGGTGGCCGGGCTGTCAAGGCCACTCTGAAAGTGGTGAATGTGGAGAATCAGTAAGGCAGATGGAAGCCCGGAGGACTGGTTGATTCACATTAATTCTGTTAAACTCAATAAGTGCTGTCTGAGCATCTGTTATGTGTCTCCTGTGGTTCTAGGCATTTTGGAGAAAATGTAAAACAAAGAGTTTCTTAGGGAAGATCCTTAAAGAGAATCTAAATGCCTCAAGTTGTAGATAAAGGAAGCATGACCTTAGGGAGGGAAAGGATCCTGGCCAGATTCTCCTGGGTGATAAGTCACAGATCTGGGATTTGAACTGGGTTTTCTAGCCAGAGCCAGGTTCCTACCAGT
Organism: Antechinus flavipes; assembly: GCF_016432865.1. Taxonomy (NCBI): domain Eukaryota; kingdom Metazoa; phylum Chordata; class Mammalia; order Dasyuromorphia; family Dasyuridae; genus Antechinus; species Antechinus flavipes. The sequence continues at coordinate 579,364,264 of NC_067400.1, forward strand.
ACAACAGTCCCTTCCCTCTAGGAGCTTACACTCCTAGTTGGAATGATGGTGTGTATATTCATGATCCCTGGAAACAGTACAAGGAAAGGCTTGGTTCTTGGACTTGGGACAGAGCAGAGGAATCCAGGGAAGCCTTCACATGGGAGGTGGACTTACAGAGTTAAAGATCTAAAAATCAATCTTCTTTAAATCTTTCAAAACATATTTTACCCTTTATTGAAAATGTCTTCAGTAAAGGGTAGAAAAATGATCTGGTCATCCCAATCATTGTAGATGATGATAATTGCTCTCATTTCTATATTATCTTAAGGTTTCGTTTCCTGATGATGGTCTTGCAGGGGATGCGATCAATACCACAAATACTGGAATTACAGCAAAAAGGATCACAACTTGTCAGTCGTTGTCTTTTGTGTTCTTTCTGGCTTCAGAAAGGAGAAGCGACTTACCTGTGGTCACCTGCAGAGGTCAGAGGTAGAATTTGAACTCCTGTCCTTGTGACTACAGTGGGCAGCCAAGTGGTACAGTAGGGTCTGGAGTTAAGAAGACCTGAGTTCAAATATGGCTTCAGATATGGCTGGATGATCCTGGGCAAGTCATTTAACCCTGTTCATCTCAGTTTTCTCTTCTGTAAAATGGACTGAAGAAGGAAGTGGCCAACCAGTATCTCTGCCCAGAAAACCCTAAATGGGGTCACAAAATTGGATATGTCTGAAAAACAACTGAACAACAGTCTCATGATTCCAAGTCTGGCATAGCTCTATACCAGTCTATCTCTCAAGAGATCTTAGGAAAATTAATATTATCCTTATTTTACAGATAAGCAAACTGAGACTCTGAGACATTTAGTGACTTGCTTTCTGTCACACAGCTCATGAGTGTCTGAGGCAGGATTTGATTCCATGACTTCTGAGTTAGTCAATAAACACTTCTTTTTTAAAAATAGTATTTTATTTTTCCAAATATATATAAAGATAGTTTTTAATATTTACCTTCACAATATTAAATTGTGTTCCAAATTTTTCTTTCTATCTTTTCCTTTCCTCTTCCCCTAGAGAGGAAGCAATCCAATATAAGCTAAAAATGTACCATTCTTCCAAATATATTTTCATATTCATCATGCTGTGCAAGAAAAATCAGACCAAATGGGGGAAAAAACCCAAGAAAGGATAAAAAAATGAAAATACTGTTTCAATCCACATTCAATCTTCATAGGTCTCTCTCTCTGGATGTGAATGGCACTTTCCAACCCAAATCTATTGAATATCTAATTGCTGAAAAGAGCCTTTTCCAATAGAGCTGATCATCATATAGTTTTCTTGTTGCTGTGTACAATGTTCTCCTGGTTCTGCTCACTTCACTCAGCATCATTCATGTAAGTCCCTCGAGTTCTTTCTGAAACCATCCTGCTGACACTAAGGATACAGAGATCTCAGCAAAATAATCCTAAGTACATAAACACGTACAGACAGGTGTTTACCAAATGTGGGACAAGGTAACAGCAGTTGGGGGTGGCGGGGATGGAAATTAAGAAAGGTTTCATGTTAAAGTGATATTTGAACTAAGGCTTAAAGGAAACAAGGAATACTAAGAGATAGAAGTGAGGAAGGAGGTTTTTTTTTTTAATAGGCATGAGATAATAGCCAAGGCAAAAGAGATGGAACGATGTCATGTTCCATCCACACTAAGGAGATTTTGGACTCAAACCCCTATGAAGTCAGGACATCGGTCTCACCAGATTGCCTTCTCTATAAAATTATGTTGGGGGAAGATACAAACATTGCGAAACAATCCCTGGCCCTAAGACTTCCAGTCTAGCAACATAAGATAATAAACCTTGGCCACAGATAGTAAGGAGCAGCTCAAAGCCCCTCTGCATGGAACTCTACTCATTGGTGGAGACTGATTACTCAATATTCTGCACTTTTGTGAGCTGGTAACAGAAAAGAAATCCTTGTCTTTTCATTTATAGCTTTGAGAGAGAAGTGTTGTTCTAGCTTTTCTTCTGATTCCTAAAGGAAGAGGAAGACTTTGAGAAGAAGCTGACACGTAGAGGAGCTGGCATCTTGATGATCATGTCTCTATCCCTAGTCTGCTCTTCAAAAGATTTTGAATAATTTCCTCTTGGGTGAAAGCTGAGACTCTGAGTGAGACATCTATCTGTCTGTCTGTCTGTCTGTCTATTTATCTACCTTTCTATCTATATCTGTAGATATCTATAAATCTATGTACATCTCTATCTATCCATCCATCTATTTATGTCTATCAATAGGTAGATGTCTATCTATAGATTTATGTACATCTTTTATCAATAGATAGGTAGATGTCTTTATCTTTCTATCTGTAGATAGATAGGTAGATGTCTATAAACAACAAATAGATAGATGTCTATAAATCTATGTATATCTATAACTATCCATCCATCGACCAATCTATATCTAGAAATCTATATCTATCAATAGATAGATGTCTCTCTATAAATTTATGTATATCTTTTAATTAATAGATAGGTTGATATCTATATATCTATGTATGAGAGATTGTCCCAGAACCTATCAGTAGATAGGTAGATTTCTATCTATATGTCTATCTCTTGATAAATAGATATATTGATATATTTATATAATTTATATTAATGTTTATATCTATATAAATCTTTCTATCTGTATCTGTCTATCTATCCATCCATCATCTGTCTATCTAATTATAATCTCATATCTCCTCTTCTTGAAGAAGGCAGAGTGACCAAGCTTTGGGTCTCAACCTTCTGCTTGCCCATCTGGTAGGAATCAATGTCTCCCTTGGAGAAAGAAGGTAGGGAGAAAAGATCTCGAGATAACTCTCTTATTCCCAATGAGTCATATCTAGACAGACCCAAACTCATAACCATAGCACACGTAACCTATGTAGACACACCTAAATGAGCAACCTACACTTAATACAAATAAATATGATCATTAAGAAAAGAAAATGTAATGAAAATGACTAGCATGTTGCACATATGGAGCAGTAGGAAGATTTAAAAGATCAGATAGGAGAGCTGGGAATGCTATCTGGAGAAGGTAACATTTGAGCTAAACCTGGAAAAGTGGTTGAGGATGTTAGCTAGCAGAAAACAGTGGGAAGGGCATTCTAAGCATGAAAGAAAGTGTGGAAGTGGTAAATGGGGAACATATTTAGGGAATAGTGAATGATAATGTTTTATTCTAAGAAGAAGTATACAATAAGGTTGGATTTGTTGGAGTTAGATTATAGAGGGCCTTGGATGCTAGGATATTAGACTGGTTTTCTCGGAGCAAGAACTGTGTCTTATCTAAACTTTATTCTTTCCTAGCATAGAATATAGGTTTCTCTGTTGGGTATGAGCACTAAGATTTTTTTTGAAGGATTGAATGAATCAACAGATGAATGAATGAGAGTTTGGTGCTGATGGCAGGATTTGGGGATAGCAAGAAGAGTTTGGAGTAAAAGGGTCTGGGTTTTAATCTTGATTCTGCTCCCTAAGATCTGTAGGGATTTGGGGACAACTCACAAGCCCTCTGGGTCTCAATTTCCCCATCTGTTAAATGAATGGCTTGGACTAGATGATTTTTAAGATTCTTTTCAATTATATATTATATAATCAAGCAATTTCTGTGACCCCTTCCCTGGGTCAATCCTAGTTTTCTCAGATTCTTCCCCAACCTTCTTCTTCCTTGTTTTAGACCCTTTTCTGGGTTTCAATCAGTGCATGGGAGGATGATGACCTGATTGCTGTGTCGGCTTTCCTTTCCTCGGACTCTGGCTCTCTGGGGTACTTCCCAGAAACGGGAACCCGTCCGACATCCACAGCTAACCATCAAACCCTATGGGGAGAGATTTGGGTTCGGCCGTTATGAAAACAATTTTCTCAGATCAGGGATCATATAAGACAATTCCACAGGATTCAAATTATTTTAATGAGCTGGGTCAAGCTTCAAAGGGTTCTAACTTAATAAGAGGAGGAGCTGAGGCTCTGGGGAGCTTAATTAGATTCCTTGCCTCTCTTCTCTAAGTTTTATTGTAGGAAAGCCTGGGTTGCTTCAGTAGAGCTGTGCCTGGGTGCCACGTCGAGGACTTGAAAGGCTTCTGGCTCTACTGGCCAAGGGAAAGCCATTTATCTGGCTTGGGCTTGACAACTGTGATCCTGTTCTCAGTGGGAGAGGCTGCTAATAGAGAAAGTCAACAGGATTAAGGGCAGAGGGGTGGGATGGGGACGGAGAACTAGAGAGAAGGCTTGCAGTACTGGTGGTCCCCCCTCCCCAACCCATCTTCCTTCTTTCTCTGACCGTAGAAAATGCTCAAAATGGAGAATTCAGGGGACTTTTCTAATCCCCCAAGCCGGCAATGACTTCCATAAGTGCCTTTCTTTATTTGCAATCCTACAATTTGTACCACTCATTGGACACTTTGCTGTATATGAGAAGAAGGGCTGTGAAGTTAGCCCTGGATTTGGAGGCAGAAAATGTGGGTAGGAATCCTCTATTCAGTTCCCAATGCCCTTTATAAATCAGGCAGAGATAGTCTCCAACACCTCTCTCAGCTTTGACAGCAATGTTCTAAGATCCCTTCCAGATTCAACATCCTTTGTTCTAAGGGCTCTTCCAATTTTGACATCCCACATGCTGAATGAAGTTCTTTATAACTTTGATGTTCTATGTTCTAAGAATTCTTCCAGGTCTACCATTCTAAATTCTAAGATTCTCTCCAGCTCTGGCACACTGTGAGATTCTAAAGATTCTTTCAGGTCTAATGTTCTATGTTCTAAGAACTCTTCCAGATCTAGCATTCCATATTCTAAACTCTTCCAGGTATATCATTCTATGCTCTAAGTACCTTCCAGATCTAACATTCTATGTTCTAAGAACTCTTCCAGATCTAATATTCTATGTTCTAAAATTCTTTCAGATCCATCATTCGATGTTTCAAGATTTCCTTCAAATTCTTATATTCTGTTCTAAGATTTCTCTGAACTTGGACTTTCCATGTTATGTTCTAAGTTTTCTTCCAACTAACATTTTATGTTCTGAGGCCCTTTGTAATTCTGATAGTCTATGTTCTAAGAACTCTTCCAGGTCTAACATTCTATATTTTAAAGACATTTTCAGCTGTAACATTCTAGTTCCTAAGATTCTTCCAGATCTAAACCACCTCCTAATTCTTACCTTCTGTTCTAAGATTGCTCCTAGCTCTGATGCTCTGTGTTCTAAATTCCTTCTGAGCCTAAGATTCTTGCTTTTTAGGTCTATTCTAGTGCTGATATTCTATGTATGAAGGTTCCTTCTAGTTCTGACTTTGCATTTTCTAAATTCCCTTTTGACTCTAATATAGTATTCTAAGGTTCTCTCCAGCTCTGGCACACTGTGGTTTTGCATTGACTATGTCGATCCTCTCATAGTTCTTTGTGGATATATCTAAAACCCTCAGATAGACTAGCTGCCCTTTTATTTTTGCAATCTTGCATCCCTCTTGTCAACAGGACCTTGTGCAAAGCAAATGAATATTTGGTGGATGAATGATTAATTCAGGTCTAAGTTAGACCTGCTTCTCAGGTCTATTCAATAGAACTGCACTTTGGGAATTCTATGTGGACTCTGGGGGAGAGCTGGAAAATTAACTGGGAACTCCATCTCAACAGACAGAGGGTACTGAGAGAGGGCTCAGTCTGGATACAAGTGAGAGTCAGGCAATTGATGTGTGTCTAGAAAGAAGATCAAGGAAAAAATCTGAGCTAGAAAACTCTTGCAGTTTGAAGGCAGGGACACTGTCATCCAGAACCCAGAGATCTCCAAGTTACAGACTCTAAGCAGGTATCATTAGCTTGTCTCTCTGTACTAGATAACTTCATCTGCTCATTCCCTAAAAATGCCCAGTTTCCTAATAAATGTAGCTCATAGAGTCTGTACCAGATGCTTAGCACTGAATCATAAATTGTGCTGTTAGAAAGGTCAGTTAGGTGGGCTAGCGGGCAGAGGGTTGAGCCTGGAGTCAGGAAGATTCATCTCCCTGAGTCCAAATCTGGCACCAGACATATATTAGCCGTGTGACCATGGGCAAATCATTTAACCTTCTTTGTCTCAGTTGCCTCATCTGTAAAATGGCCTAGAGAAGGAAGTGCAAACCGTCCAGTGTCTTTGCTAAGAAAACTCTAAATGGAGTCAGTTGCATCCAACTGAAATGACAGAACAACAAAAACAGCAGTAACTCCAAGGATAAGAATAATAATTAGGAATAGAAGTATAGACTATTCAAGTCCAAAGGGAATTCGGGACAGACTATAGAACATAGGGGATGTTTGTTAGAGGTGGAAGGAACCTTGGAATACAGGTTTAAATATAGACTTTTGACTTAGAGGCAGCTAGAGGGTTAAATGGGATCATATTTGTAAAGCACAGTGCCCGATACAAAGTTGGTTCCCTTCCCTTCCCTTCTCCTTTCCCCATTTCTTTCCCTCCCCTTCTTCCTTCCCTTCCCATTTCCCTTCTCCTTTCCCTTCCCTTCTCCTTCCTCTTCTCCTTCCCTTTCCTTCTCCTTTCCCTTCCCTTCTCCTTCCTCTTCTCCTTCCCTTTCCTTCTCCTTTCCCTTCCCTTCCACTTCCCTTCTTTCTCTTTGCTTCCCCCTTTGCTCCTTACATTTCCTCTTCCCCTTCCCCTTTTCCTTCCCTTCTCTTTTTTTCCTTTCCCTTCCCTTCCCTTCCTTTTCCTTCCCCTGTTACAACTAGAAAAGACCATAAAGCAGTAATGTCAAATAGAAAAGTGTTACATACGGACCTCAAGGATTTATATTGATTTAGAAAACTACATATGGATATTATCTATAATGTTTTATTCAATATTTTTGTTCATTGCATTTTTTTTACATATTTTCCAATTCTATTTTGATTCAGTTCCTGGGGCACTCACACGGGAGCACTTCCAGTCAGATGAGGCTCATTTGACTCTTCTGCCATACAACATGGAATGTTAAAGTTGGGCGAGACAATGGAAAATGGAGTGTCAGAGAAGAACCTTAGAACGTGGAATGTCAGATCTGAGGGGGCCTTTCTGATGGGAATGTCAGGAAGGAAACTTATAACATAAAGCTTCCAAGCTGGAAGGATCCTTAAAATCTGGAATATCAGAGTTGGGAAGGACATTAAAACCCAGGAAGTCAGAGCTGGGAGGGCCCTTAGAACCTGGGATGTCAGAGTTGGGAGGGTCTTTAGAACACGGAATGTCAGAGACAGGAAAGGCCCTTAGAACCCAGGAGGTCAGAGCTGGGAGGGCCCTTAGATCCCAGGATGTCAAAGCTGGGAGGGCCCTTAGAACCCAGGAGGTCAGAGCTGGGAGGGCCCTTAGAACCCAGGAGGTCAGAGCTGGGAGGGCCCTTAGAACCCAGGAGGTCAGAGCTGGAGATGGGGGCACCCTGGAGCTCATCTAGCCCAATCCCCTTAGCTGAGGAGAGGGCAGCTGTTTGCTCTGTTTCCAGTGGCTCGGTTATTTTTCGCTGCCTTCACAATAAGGTTCTTGAGAGTAGAGGTCATGCCTCGGACTTTTCTTCCATCCCAATAACACCTTTTCCAGGGCTGGGCATTTAGCAAATTTCAGATAAATTCTTGCTGACTGACTGAAGAAGCTTCTCCTGCTACCCACTCATCTGGCCTGAGGATGTAGCCCATGCCTTGCTAGTGAACAGATAAGGTATAACTAAGTTCCCAGAGCTTAGGGACCCCAAGTCTCTGGGCAGTGACCTTGGCGGAGGCCTCAGGGGCAGGGAGCCCCTCATTCAATACTAAGATGTGGCAGCTGCCAGGCAGTCGGGCGGCCGTTCAGAGCCTCCCCCCCTGGACATCAGGGCCGAGCAACTTCCCTGCTGTAGCCACTGCTCAGAATACTTTCAGACAGTCACATTGTTTGCTGCGTGTTTAACCAATCAGGGCAGGAGCACAAGCAGGCTGGACGTCAGCCGTATCTGTCAGGATCTGGTTAGCGTTTTATCAAAGGGAAATGCTGGATGCTGGCGCCCCACATACCTGGCAGAAGGGACCATGTCTCCCGCTGCCAATCTGGGGAAGTAGCATTAAAGAATTCTATTTTGAAAAAGGTTAAAAATGCTGTGGGACAATCTTTGAATGGATCTGTTTTCCTCCTCAACCACAAGCCATATACATCAGGGAAGGAGGCTCGAGGATTCTTCCGTGTTTTCTGGCCTCTGCAGAAGTTATGCTATTTTTTCTTTCTCTTTTGATTTCTTCTTTCCTTTTTCTCTTCCTCTTTTCCTCCCTCTTTCTTTTCCTTCCTCTCTCCCTCCCTCCCTCCCTTCTTTCCTTCTTTCCTTCCTCCCTCCCTCCCTTCCTTCCTTCCTTCCTCCCTCCCTCCTTCCTTCCTTCCTCCTTCTTCTCTTCCTTCCTTCCTTCCTCCCTCCTCCCTCCTTTCCTCCCTCCTCCCTCCTTTCCTTCCTTCCTTCCTCCCTTCTTCTCTTCCTTCCTTCCTTCCTTCCTTCCTTCCTTCCTTCCTTCCTTCCTTCCTCCTTCCTTCCTTCCTTTCCTCCCTCCCCTTCTTTCTCTCCTTCTCTTTTTTCACCTTTCTTTCTTTTATTATTCTCACCCTCCTTATCCTTGGAATCTTAAATTCTGTCCCTGGAACCAACTTGTTTTCTGGTAAGTGAACATTCACTTTATCTCATCCAGAACCAAAGCTCACTACATTTCTTAGTTACCATTTCTAAAACCATGATGCTCCATGTGGGGAACTTTTAGTTACCCTTTATGTATTATTTGTCCCCCTCCATTAGAATGTAAACTTCTTAAGGGCAGAGACCAGCTGGCTTGCTTGTATTTGTACCTCCTCCCTTTAACATAATGTCTGGCACATAATAAGCAATTAATAAATGCTTTATCATTCATTCATTCCACAGTTTCCTTGGTTAGTTTGGACTTCGTACATTCAGAAAAATAAACCATTGTTCTACAAAAAATTAACAGTCTCCTATTTGACTTATTTTAGGCTCTGATTTACATTTCCCTTTTCCTTCTCTGGATAATTTCCAATTTATCCATTATATATCTTGTTCGTTTGTATGTTGCCTCCTTCATTAAACTCCTTAAGGCTAGGGACTTTTTTTTTCACAGAGCCTAGAAGACAGTAGTTGCTTACTAGATGCTTATTGATAAACTAGTCAACTGACAAACATTTGGACAAGAATAAAGTTACTCCTTGGCCTCATTCCCTCCATTTATGCCCAGACTGCATGTCCACTTTCTATAAAAATATACTTACTGCCAACTTGAGCTTGTACCCTGAAAAATCCTTAATTTCCTAGTACAGAAGACCTTACATGCCATAAAATCTAGCAGGAACACTGAAATGTGGATTCAGGTAATAGAATGCCAGAGCGGGGAGGCCCTTAGAATACAGGATGTCAGACCTGGAAGAACCTTAGAACCCAGGAGGTCAGAGCTGGGAGGGCCCTTAGAACCCAGAATGTCAGAGCTGGGAGGGCCTTTAGAACCCAGGAGGTCAGAGCTGGGAGGGCCTTTAGAACCCAGGAGGTCAGAGCTGGGAAGGCCCTTAGAACCCAGGAGGTCAGAGCTGGAAGAACTTTAGAACCCAGGAGGTCAGAGCTGGAAGAACCTTAGAACCCAGGAGGTCAGAGCTGGGAGGGCCCTTAGAACACAAGATCAGGGCTGAGAGAGATCTGATAACATGAGTTAGAGATAGAAGTACTTTTAAAATCCTACATTACCTAGATTCTATCTAGTCTAATCATCACATTTTAAGGGTAAAGAAATCAGACGATGACTTGCTGAGCCCAGTATCACGGAGCCAGGACTGGAACCTCATTCTCCTCACTCCAGGCTCACTCTTTGCCTCCCCCCCACAGTGCCTAGTCATGCACACATACTGCAGAGACCATGGATTCTTGGCTTCTTACCTAAGGCCCCCAAGAACATTGGAGATGTAAGGAAGTCTCCATTGAGATGGAGAAGATAAAGACTCATAGAAGGAAGGACCTCCACAGAGGCTCCCTGGCTTCAGAGGCTGCTGCCGGCCTCCCAGCATGGTTTGTTTAATGCTTCCCCCTGCTAGGGTTTCATTATTGATCTGCTGCCTGTGGCTGGCTCTGGCCCAGTGTGCCGCGCGGACTTGTACAATCCCGTCTTCATCAAAAATGCAGGAGCTGGGGGTTCACTTGTCTGCGCGCTCTCTAGACGGTTTAAGTAGATGAGCAGTGGTTGCTCTCGAGCTGGCAGACAGGCCGGTTCTCTGGGTCTGTCGTAGAGCTCAGGAATGCTCCTCCCTGCAGAAAATATCAGAGGGGCCGCCAGATACCTACGAGGAAGGGGAGAAAGGCGGGGAAAGGGGTGAAGATCAAGCTCATTAGGGAGACAGAACCATCATGTCAGGCTATTTCCCCATCTGTCAAATGAGGTTGGACATTTTGAGTCTTCAGAACCCTCTCAGATTTCTCATTCTTTATTCTCCTTTCCTAAAGTCCTCTTCACATTTCAAATTTTAAGATCACTCTCATCTTCTTACTGTGTTCTAATGCCTCTTCCTGCCCTCATATTCCATCTTTTCTCATTTTTTGACATTTTGACATAAGAACCCCTTCCCCAGTTCTGACATCCCAGGTTCTAAGGGCCCTCCCAGCTCTGACATTCTGGGTTCTAAGGGCCTCCCAGCTCTGACATTCTGGGTTCTAAGGGCCCTCCCAGCTCTGACCTCCCGGGTTCTAAGAGCCCTCCCAGCTCTGACATCCTGGGTTTATAGGATCATATTTATAAAAATACATTTGCATTGAGAGCTTTTATTTGTGTGTCACCTATATTACCCATTATATCCTCCCACAGTCATCTCCTGTAATAAAGAATGAAGTAAACTTCAGCTAAACTAGCCAGTACCAAGCAACCACTTGACAGTTTGTACGGTACGTGGCCCTCAGGCAGCCTCATCTCTGCACACAAGTGTATGGAATTGTCTTCTCATCTCCCCTTTGTGGCCAAGCTTAATCATTTTTTGCAGGATTCAGTTTTAATTCTGTGGTTCTTTTTGTTGTTTTTCCATCTAGGCTGCGGTAGCCACTGTCTACCTTGTTCTCCTGGTTCTACTTACTTCTCTCTGTATCTGTTTTTACATCTTCCATGTTTCACTCTTATGGCACAATCATACCCCACTGCATTCATGGACCACAATGGGTTTAGCCATTCCCCAATCAATAGTCATTTATTTTCAGCTCTTTGCTGCCACAAAAAGTGCTGCTATAAATATTTTGGTATATAAGGGGACTTTTTTTTTTCTGTCTTTGACCTCCTGAGTTACATATGTAATAGTGGAGTCTCTGAGTCAAAAAGCATAAACATTTCAGTCAGGCTCTTTGCATAATTCAAAATTACTTTCCAGAATAATTAGACCATCAACAATGCATTAATGTACCAGCCTTTCCACAACACTTCCATCATTGACTATTCATATCATTGGTAATCTTTGCCAATTTGCTATGTGTGAGGTGAAACCTCAGGGTTGTTTAAATGAATATTTTCCATTTATGAGTGATTTGGAATATTCTTTTATGTTGTTGTTAACAGTTTATAATTCCTCTTTTGAGAATTATTTGTCTGTATCCTTTGACCACTTATCTAATAGGGAATGTGTTTGGATTTTATATAGTTCTACTATCTATATATCTTGGATATAAGACCCCTTATCAGAGATAGTTTTCCCCAATCACATGATTCCCTTCTTTTCCTGGCTGCATTAATTTTGTTTGTGCAAAAGCCTTTAAATTTAATTTAATCAAAATATATATTTTATCTTTTATAATCATCTCTATCCTTTGGTTAAGAACCCACTCCTTAGCCATAGCTATGAAAGGTATACTTCTATTTTTATTTTTAATGATATAATTTTTAATATTGGGCTGGGAATCCATGTTGAATTTATTGTGGTATATAGTGTAAGATGTTGATCTAAATCTAATTTCAACCAGACTTCTTTCCATTTCCCCTAGATATTATTGTCAGATAGAGAGTTCTTTTTTTGTAATTCCACATTTTGGGTTTATCAAACATGGAATAATTTACTTTAATTTTGTTAATAATTTTAGGTGTGTGTTGTATGAGCAACAAATTGGAAGATTTTGCTTTCTTATCCATTTGCTATTCTCTTTAATTGGACTGTTTAGTCTATTCATATTTAAAGTCATGAGAGTTCAGTTTGTGTTTTCTGCTACTTGTGTATTGTTTTTTAAAAGGTATTTTCAATCTTTTAAGGAAATACTTTGTTCCATGTATTAATTTTGCTTAAAGTACTTGGAAATATTTTTATTTAGCTAAATTCTTTACCTTCCTCGCTCCACTCTCATTTGTCAAACCTTTCCTTTCTATGGGAATTTTACTTAAATTAGTAATTTCTTTTTTTGTTGTTGTTGTTTTCATTTGGTTATCTATCTTTCCTTTATTTCCTCCTAGTTCAGTTAAGTGATTAGTTAAAAATCTCCCTCTTTTTAGTCTTTCCACTTTCTTGTATTTGTTAGGTTTCTTTTTTTAAAGATTTTTTTCTTTATTCTTTTCACTTATTCTTTTCCTTTCCCATCTATTCTAAAAATTTAGCCTCTAAGTAATATTCAGAAAATATTAATGACATTAATTACACCATTAAGCACTAAAAGTTAATTAATAATTAATAATAGAAAGTTTGTTCTCTGTGGTCTATATCATTATTTAGGCCTTCTTAAATCTCTTTGTATTTTTCATGAAATTCAAACTTCTGAAGTTCTAGGTTTGAGGTCCTTTATCTAACCAAAGTCTGTTATTGTTTTTGTAGATCTTGCTCCACCATCCCTTTTTTTCTATTGAGACCTACTTTCAGAAGTGTCAATTTTTGAGGGAAGTAATGTGGATAGAAACAGTCCCACACAGTTCAATTCGACTTCCTGCCTTTCCCATGATCATTCTGCTTCCCATTAATTGTTTTAGATCTCTGGATCTTTGTCTTTCCTCCCATTTCTGAAGACCAGAGTCTTCCGGGAGATCACCTATCCTTCTCTGGGAAAATGATGTGAAGACACAACACTTTGTACAGTGAAGGTTCTTTCCCAAAACACCAAGTCCAGCCAGATTAAATCAGTTCCCAAATTCTCAGATTTCATCAAAGATATACTCCTTTCCCCATTGGTAGTGCTCTCCATTATTGAGCTGACACCTTCCATTTTTTAAATTCCTGTATGGATTCTTTCCTTCCCCCATTCTCTCTAATCCTTCTTGTTGAGAGAACATAGGAGACATCATCTCTTTATTGTTTACCTATGGACTTGATATAGGCACATGACCCAATCCCCTTTAATCCCTGGCTCCCCTTCCCCAATTCATGTAACCCCTCATTCATTCTGTACCATTGTCTTACAATATCCATTCATTCAAGAGTATGAGGACTAAGGGATTTCGTCTCTGGTGCTTCATTTCAATTCTGCCCCTCTACCTTCACTTTTCCTCTTTCTTCCAATTTTGTTTACATTTTTATCCTTTTATATGCTTTTAAAAATATTTCTTGATGATCCTTCTTTATTTTTATATTTAAAATATAAAATTTCTAAACAAAGGCACACAGATAAATGAACAGTCTTTTATAAACATACAGTCTCTGAAAATTTGAAAATAAATGTCATACAAGAGGACAAAAGAAAGGGGCAGAGTGAGTATGAAAAGGCATATTAAAATTTGACTAATGTGAAGAATATCAGGACATCAACAGGTGAATGTCTAAGAAAAAGGAGATGAGCTAATCATGTGGTGAGAGAGAAAAATGAGAGATGGACAGAGCAAATTCTCCAATGTATCCTCACAAAATTGGGAGAAAAGAAGGAAGGCTCTCTTCTGATGAGCTTCTGAGAGGATATTTGCAAAAATCTCATATAATAAGCAAGTGTGCATAGTATGTGAACTATATCATTGATGTGGACAGTCAAACATCCCTGAGGTGACAGATTTGTTGTTCTATATATATATGGGTATTCAGGGAAAACTAACACCTCTGGTTTGAGGGCTGCTCATCCAGCTCTGGTATCTACCTGGCACTCGAATCTCACCTGTGGCTACAGGAAGCTGTAACATGTACAGTGGTCACACCTTAGTAAACCGTTTTGGCAGACAGGTTAAACCGGGTTGAGAGTAACGGGTCTCAAATCAGTGTTAAGTAGGGGGGGATGAACAAAACAACAGCAACATATTCCCCTATAGGTTAGCATTTGTTTTTGGTGAAGCAATTAGGCTTAAGTGGCTTATCCAGGGTCACATAACTAACTGGTAAGTCAAGTATCTGAGGTTATATTTGAACTCAGATCTTTCTGATTCCAGGGTCGGTGCTTTATCCATTGCACCATTTAGCTAGCTTCTCTCCCCCCATTTCCCTTTCTCTTTTAAAAAATATGGGAAACATGGGATAATTTCTTTTATTATTTATTTTTTCTTTGATAATTACTCTATTTACCTTACTTTTAGTTCTGCTATTTGGGGCTTTTGGCAACTTGAATATTCTTTTCATGTTTGGGAATTTAGGATTCAAATTCCTCTCCTTGATTAAAATGTCATCTTTTTTCATTGAGGATTGTGGCTTAGATTTGTAAGGCAGGTTGTTTGGGGAAGTATCTTGAGTTTCTCTGCTTTCCAGAATACACTACTCCATTCCTTTCTGTGGTTTCTAGGGACTGTGGAATACTCTTGTGTTATTCAAATTTCTTTTCCTTTATATTTGAAGACCTTTCTCCTAGCCTTTCATAGAATTTGTTGTTTGGCTCAGGAATTGTTCAATTTAACCACTATGTGGCTTGGGGTTTGAAGCAGAGGTTTTTGTTGTTGTTTTTCTGGAGGAAATATGTTGATTTTTTCCATTGCTGCTTTGTTTTCTGTATTTAGAGATTCTAGCCAGTTTTCTTCCCTTATTTCCTGCATTATAGTGTCTGGGTTTTTTTTTTTTTCTTTGTCATATTCGTCTTGGAAAACTATGATTCTTAGGTTATCTATGAACATCTTATATTTGAAGCCACTGGCCTTTGCTTCTATAAAGATTATATATGTTCTTTTAATATTATTGCTTTGTATTTCTCTTCTTCCACTTCAATATTTCTGTTTCAGATTTGTTCATCCTTCTTTCACTTCTTTGGAGAAACTCTCTATTATTTTTCCCCTAATCTGTTAATTGGGTTTTATATTTACTTTTATAATAACAAATTCTGATACACATTTATTCTAATTAATTTTCTTATATATTTCATTTATTTTTTTGAGCCATTCTGTAATTTCTCATTGTTCTATGCTCTTCTGGGATTCCACAGGATTCTGTGTTTCATCAAGTTTGTTTTGTAATATTTGTTAAGAAGGCTTTCTAAATTCTTTGAGGCTTCAGTATCCATACTAGTTTTAGGCTCCTCTGTTGATTTGTTGGTGTATATTCTGGGTTTTCATTGATCTTTCTTCCTTTTTAAATCTGGGGTGACCTTCTCTCTTTATATTTCCCTGTATACTCTCCTTCTTTTTCAGCAGATGTGTCTCTGGGACTAGACTGCAAAACTATCTCAGCCTCCCTCATGTTTGAGAATTTAGGACTTAGGTCCTAAATGGTGCAGTAGCTAGTGCACAGGCCCTGGAGTCAGGAGGATCTAAGTTCAAATTTAGCCTCAGACACTTAACACTTCCTAGCTGTGTAACCTGGTCAAGTCACTTAACCCCAATTGCTTCTAAAAAAAAAAAAAAAGAGGATTTGATTTTCTTTGGTGTTTGACCTTGCTTCTGAATATCTTTTTGGGGGAGGTGGGAAAAGGACTGGCCCTACTTGGTTTTCCTTCTTATTTCCCTGAAGTCTAGTAGAGTTTCCCGACTTGTCCATTACTCCCCTACTCTTGGCTTTCTTTCATTTCTTCACTGGCTGATGTATTGTCTGCCATTTTGTGCATAGTTAGGGGATGATGTCGGGTAGATCTTTCTGGATAGAGTCGCTATAGCCATGGAGAATCCTCAATCTGGGGGCCACTCTGGGCAGAGAGCAGCATTATTCCTGCCGCCCTCCCTATATGATGGGGGCAACGTCATTCTCTACCAGATGTTCTAGGATAGGAGTAACAAGAGGCTGAAATGCATTGGGGATCCCAATATGGGCCCCAGAGACAAGTCAATGTCTGTTTGTGCTTCTCTCTGGAGGCTGTGGAAGGGCAGAGGTTCTATATGAACATTGTAAGTATGAGCATTCTCTGAGATTTTAGATGGATAAAGTTCTCTCTTTTCTGTCCTGTATTTGACTCTAATTGCTCTCCATCCCAGCTTCTTAAACTGTAGGTCATGACCCCTTGTGAGGATATAGCTGAATGTGAAAGGTCACAAGATTATGATTTATTATCAATAAATGTTCTGTTTGCATTCCTGTTTTATATACCTATACCTATATACCTGGGGTCACATAAAAATTTCTTGGGCCAAAAGAGATAGCAAATGGAAAAAGTCTAAGAACCCTGTTCTCCATGTAGTGCAGGGTTCCACTCTTGGTGGGCTTTTGAAAATTAGTGAAAAATGTGAAAAGCTTTTTGGCCATGATTTTGTTGGTTCGATCACCCCCACGTCCTAAAATTCAGGTCTGACCACTTCATCTCCCTTTTCAATAAAATCCAGTGACTCCCTGTTAGCTCCAGAATCAAGTGGTTTTGTTGGTTCCATCATCCCCAAACCCCAAATTCTCATATTCTAAGATACTTTCTAGCACTAACATTCCGTGTTCCTAACATCAAAGGCTCGTATTTTAAGGTCTCTGCTCATGGGGCCATATTCTAAGGTGTCTTCTAGCTCTAATATCCTAGGTTTTGAGTGAAGATCCTTCACTTTTAGCCCTATATTCATAAGATCATAGGATCATGTTCTGGGTTGTGACTGTCTGTGGTCTAAGGTTCTTTCTAGCTCTGAACTTCTATATGCTAACTTCTTTTCCAGTTCTAACTACATATTAAGTTGTTTGAATTGGATGCCCCTTGGAATTAAACATGTCTAAAATCAAGATTTTCTTTTTCTTTCCAAACCCACCCTTCTTCTGAATTTCTTTCTAAGACTCATAGCTCAAGAAGAATATAACAAATAAAACCCCCAGGACACCACGATGCAGGAAATATGAGAAAAATTCTGCCCAGAACCTCTAAAAACAGAAAACAAGAATCTCCATAGACTAGAGTATCATATCTTCCAGTTATCCAGTTTTATCACCTTGATGTTATCCTTGACTTCTCACTCTCAATCATCCCACACATCTAACAAGTTGCCAGACATCCCCTTCTTTACATTGTTGCCCTGGTGTAGGCTCTCATCATCTATCTCTTGAATTACATATTACAATAAACTTTTCATTGGTTAAGCTGTATCAAGTCTCTTGCTACTCCAGCCCATCCTCCACTCAGCTGCCAAAGTGTTTTCCTAAAGTTCAGGTCTGATCACTTCACCTCCCCGCTCAATAAAGTCCGTGACTCCCTGTTAGCTGCAGAATCAGACTACGAGTGCCTCTCTTTGGCTTTTAAAGCCCGTCAGACTCTGTTCCCCTTCCTCCCCAGTCATACAGTCTATGGTCCATGGGCTCTGTTTGCTGGGTTTTGCACACAAGTCTTCATTTACCATCTCCGTGTCTTTGTACAGGCTGTTCCTCATGCCTGGAGTGCCCTCTCTTCTTGCAACCCTGCCTTCTCTCAAGACAAAGTTCAAAAGCTATCGCCTGTGGGAAGCCTTTTTTGGTTACCCCAATGACTTCAGCCTTCCCTGCTAAGGTCACCATCCATTTATTCTTTATGTATCTTTTACATATTCCTTATATCTTATAAACATCCCTATTTACATGCATGTATTATCCCTTATTAGAATGCAAGTTCCTTGAGGACAGGGCTGTCTTTACTTTTTCTTTCTATCCTCAGTGCTTAGAACATAGAGTTAATAAATGCTTATTGGTTGATTGATATCCTTTGATCTAAGTTCTTCCCAGTCCTGACATCCCATGTTCTAAGGGCCCTCCCAGCCCTGATATTCTATGTTCTAAGTTTCCTTTCAGCTCTGATATTCCATGTTCCAAAGGCCCTCTCAGCCCTCAAATTGTGGTTTCTAAGATTGCTTTCAGCTCTGACACCTGGTGTTCTAAGGTTCCTTCCAGCTCTGACATTCTGTGTTCCCAGGGCTCTCTCAGCCCTGAAATTCTGGTTCTAAGGTTGCTCTCAGCTCTGACATTCTATGTTCCAAAGGCCCTCTCAGCCCTCAAATTGTGGGTTCTAAGATTGCTTTCAGCTCTGACACCTCGTGTTCTAAGGTTCCTTCCAGCTCTGACATTCTGTGTTCCCAGGGCCCTCTCAGCCTTGAAATTGTGGGTTCTAAGGTTCTTTTCAGCTCTGACATTCTGTGTTCCCAGGGCTCTCTCAGCCCTGAAATTCTGGTTCTAAGGTTGCTCTCAACTCTGACACTATTTTAAGTCCTTCCCTGCTCTGATATTTTCTATACTAAGAGTCCTTCCAACTCTGACCTTCTCTGTTCCAAGGCTCCTCCCAGCTCTGAAATCTCTGTCCTAAGATCCTTTCCAGCTTTGAAATTTTGTGTTCTAAGATATTCTTTGTTCTGTTCTAAGCCCAGTTCTGAAATGCTAACTCTTCTGTGTAGGAGCCTTGCTTTGGAAATACTCAGTCTATTTTCTGGAGTCAACACTCCAGACTGTACAGTATAGGAGGAGAACTCACCCTCCCCATGTCCTACTTTGGGAGAACCTTGGTGGTTGGGGTTCCCAGTCTCTGCCAGTCTCCTCCCTGAGCCTACATTTATAAAGAGTACATTCTTCCTTCACCTGAACCTCGAAGGGCCTGGAGGATTTTTTAATAATGATTTCAGCATGTGCTTTGTATAAACAGAGGTTGGGTCTGTGGGGAGATGCAGGGAGTTCGGGCACCGGCCGATTGGTGGGACTAAAAATAGAAAAATGAAAGGGCTGTAATTAGGAGGCAGAAATCTTGAAACAAATTTCTTGGAAACTCCCCTCCCTCAAGCCCCAGAATTCTTTTTTTTTCCCCTCCCCATACAGATGGAGCAGGGGAAGCCAGAGGGGCGAGGGCTGGTATCACAACACAGGCTTCCTTCCTGGCTCTGAGAAGGGGGGAATGAGGAAAGCTGGGGGGGAATCAGGGGGGCCAGGAACAAAAAGTCTGTTCAGGAGGCTGATTCTGCCTGACATGCTCTTTTGAGCTCCCCGAGTGGCATTTACAGCTAAAGATATGGAAAAGAAAATAAATCTTCCAGGCCCAGCATCTTGCTTTAATTAATAACATAATCAAGTTCTTGGCCTGGTAGAATGGAATGATTTCGACACTCGCTGCTCTTCTGGCAGTTGGGGGCAAGGCAGTTGGGCCGTTAGGGGCCTGGCCCGCTCTCCGAGGGTGCCCTCAGAAGGTTCAGGTGGGACTGGGACAAGCAGTGAAAGCTGGGGCCCAGGGAACTAGCTCTTGACCATGTGGAGCAGCAGAACTGGGGAAGCCTTCAAAATTGCTTTCCTTTGACTATTCAAAGGCATGTGAATTTTAAATACCAGACAAATGCTTTCTCCTTAGTATGCAAGAGCTCATTCTGTAATCCATCGTGTCTCATTGGACAAGTAATTTTGTCTTTCTGAGGAGATTCCTTATCTATATTACAAAAGCTTCCACCAAGAAGGTCTTTCAGACCTCTTCCTGCCCATGGGATCCCACGTTGTGTATATCATAGGGAAGGTTCAAAATCTGAAGCATCAACATTATCATTAAAAAGATAATGGTGTAATACTACTGATAATGATGATAAAAATAAAGTTTCCTACAACATTAAATATGCAAAATAAGAAAGGGGCAGCAATTTGTCTCAGCGACCATTTCTATCTGAATTCCACTACGAGATACATCAAGGAGCACCTGGAATCAGGAGGATTGAGTTCAAATCCAGCCTCAGACGCTCACTAGCTGTATGATCTTGAGCAAGTCATTTAATCTCTGCATCAGTTTCCCAATATGTAAATTGGGAATAAATCATAGCACCTCCCTTCCTCCTTTTGTTGTGAGGAGAAAATGAAATCATTTGAAAATGCTATGTAAATGGTAGCTATTATTATTGATGCTGCTGGTGGAGCTGTACCAAGGATGCTTTCAGCGAACCTGCAGGTGTGCTCACATCCTCATGCATTAATGTGCCAAAAAGTCATTTTATACACTTGTATAATCACTTACACTAAATATAATATATATTATAAAGATTACTTATGTTATATATGTTTTTAAATATAAATATAATTAAATAAAAAAGAATAATAATTGGCTAGCAATTTGAACTTCATCACATATTAGAATAATAATAATAATAATAATAATAACTGACATTTGGTGCTTTAAAATTTGTGAAATGTTCTGACATCCTGTTTTCTAAGGGCCCCAGTTCTAACATTCAGGTATTCTAAGGGCCCTCCTAGTTCTGACATTGTGTTCTAAGGACCCTCCCAGCTCTGACATCCTGGGTTCTAAGGGCCCTCCCAGCTCTGACCTCCTGGGTTCTAAGGGCCCTCCCAGCTCTGACCTCCTGGGTTCTAAGGGCCCTCCCAGCTCTGACCTCCTGGGTTCTAAGGGCCCTCCTAGCACTGGCATTGTGTTCTAAGGGCCCTCCTAGCTCTGACATTGTGTTCTAAGGACCCTCCCAGCTCTGACATCCTGGGTTCTAAGGGCCCTCCCAGCTCTGACCTCCTGGGTTCTAAGGGCCCTCCCAGCTCTGACCTCCTGGGTTCTAAGGGCCCTTCCAGTTCTGACCTCCTGGGTTCTAAGGGCCCTTCCAACTTTGACATTCTGTGTTCTAAGGACTTTCCTTGCTCTGACATTCTAGGATTCAATAACAGGGCTGTTGTGAGGATCAAATAAGATTGTAAAAAGCATTTTACAAATCTAAAAGAAATATGTGATTGTATATACTTATATATTTGTATATATGTATGTGTGTGTATATATATGTGTGTGTGTGTGTGCAAGTTGATATATAAACAAGGCCTAAACTTATAGAACTTTCCTTAGCTGTGGGGATAATTAGGCCAGATGATAAAGTCCAGTTGAGGCTTTCACTTGACTGTCTTGCTGATCAGCTGAGCCATCTTAACTTTCTCTGGGTATAATAGGAGAACCTTCCCCCTGTGTACCTCTATGAGGGAGGATGAGTACGGCAAACTCTGTAAATGTTCTTGGAGGAAGAAGGAAACTGGACTTTTGCTGCTGGAAGGGACCTCTTCATTTCCACATGATGAAATTGAGACGGAGTGTGGGAAGTAACCTGCTCAGGTTC